>NC_036844.1:6100748-6127260 GCF_002910315.2 Salvelinus sp. IW2-2015 | reverse complement strand
ATCTGAGACCTGCACAGACATGGTTACAAATTCTCACAAGGCTTGTTAATGCTACACGGAACAAATTTAATGGTTGGTTTCATGGGCGGAAATAGAAGATCGCATTAATTTTCCATGCGCATAAGAACCTTATTTCTCAGTGTTTTGCTCATTAACAGGTAAAAACAAGTTTGCATTTCTCATTTGCCAAGATGATCCATCCACCTGATATGTGACGCTTCTTTATTAAACAGCATGATCGTACACCTTGTGGTGTGGACAATAAAATATGCCGTTTTGTCAACACACAGATCTCTCAAGTTGAGGGAGTGCAATTAGAATGCCGACTGAAGGAATGTCCACCAGAGCTGTKGCCAGATTTGGATGTTCATTTCTCTACAATAAGCAGCCTCCCAATGTTTTAGAGAATTTATGCTGATGTCAAAGTTGTGAAGAGTGCCCTGTGGTGTTACGATATGGGCAGGCATAACATATGGATAATGAACACAATTGCAAGTTAGACGGCAATTTGAATGTAGAGGTTCCGTGTTGAGATCCTGAGGCCCATTGTTGTGCCACCATTTGCCTCTACTCATGTTTCAGCGCTAATTCATGGCTCTTGCAATGATCTGTACACAATTCCTTTGAGCTGAAATGTCCCGGTTCTTCCATGGCTTACGTACTCACCGGAGCATGTTTATGATGCTTTGTATCGATGTGTATGCCGGTGTGGTCCAGTTCCTGCAATATCCAGCAACCTCACATGGCCATTTAAGTGGAACAGGTCACACTCAATCATCTGATCAACTCTATGCAAAGATGTTGTGATGCGGGTAAATGGTTGTCGCACAAGCATTTATCTGTGACATCTGTATTCCGTTATGTGGAATCTAAAGATTAGGGTCTAATAAATGTAGTACCGTTGACTGATTTCCTTGTGACTTGGACATTTTGAAATTAGTTTAAATTCAGTATAGATTAAACCTACTCATGGACTAAAGCTCTTTCAATGGAAAATCCATGTAGGCCCCAATGTTTAATAGGTTTGTTTTTCAGAACATGTATTAATGGTGTTTCCTACCCCKTGAGATGTACTTGTGGCTCCAATGCCACTGTGCCTGGTCATAGCATGACAMACTGACCCACAATGACTCGACTGCYCTCTTTAGTGGGTACGGAACAGTCCCAGGTACCAGACCCTCGCCAGGAGGGCAGTGTATCCTGACCTATTAATCACGCACGTTGGTTAGAGGTGCAATTCTCTAGAACTAGCATCAATGTATTTGGACCCACTATTTTATGTATGCTGTTGCCTTGATCTGTGGCTCTTCAAACTTAACCGTTACCATCTTTGTTATTTTCAGATATAGTCTGGAGGTGCAGCAGTGCAGACTGGTCGTAGTGGGGTTGACATGGAGTCACAAGTCATTGTAAGTCCGCCTCATTCGGTTACACAATTGCTAAATGTATATTGGTCTCGTCGAGATCTGCCCCTTGAGGTGTTGCAGTCCGACTATGTGTTGAGCCTGTGTCATGAGGGGCGGAGAGTGACAGGGCTATGTCTACGCCAAAAACCCAGAACAGTGGGTACTTGGCGTGATCATGGCGCCGATATTTGGCCGCATTCGGACCCTTTTTAGACCCGCAGACATGTAATCTTCTAGTGCTTGAACAGGTGACTGAGTGCTTGTTTTAAACTCCCTCAGTAGTTTATCTTGTTTTGCCAAAACCAATTTTATTACTGCCTGGTAATTGCCATTGGGCAAATACTTAGTTGATTCAACTATCCTGAGGTTTTAGGACTTGTTCACTTTAAAAAGTTGCCAGTTTTTTTTTGCATTCTCACCCATTTCCTGATTCATTGATAGATCRGAGCGGTGCTGAAGAACGAATGAAGATTGTGACCCGTTGAAGATGCAAGGTGGCAGTAATGGGTTGTGCCTTTAGTAGAAGAAAGCAGATTGTTCAGTTGCTGGTCCTAGACTAGGGTGACCAGATTTTATATTATACATATGCAGCTGCCACTTATAGCCTTTAGATGCTGTTTACCACATCGTGCTCAGTTTAAGTTTGGTAATCACGCCAAAGCCCTTTTGACTCAGTGTGACCATTGTTTAATTAGCGTTTATTGAGCCAATTTCACCATGTACCTGCCCTGTTTGATTTGAATATAAATGTATTGCTTTCAACATAATTCAAATAAACTCGAGCTGATCTGTGGTTGGTTGAGTTTTCGTAAAGCTTTTTTTCTTCAGATGCCCTTCACTGACAATAACTTAGAGAACTGAAAGTTGAATTGACAAACCAGTCTGGAATGGATAGAAATTGAGTTGAACATGGTTTCAGTGTGAACTTCATGCCTTGAATGTGAAATGGAGGGACAAACTACATCAATAGTAACACCGATTTAATATGAATGGCCGATTTAATTATGGCCGTTGTCATAAATCGGCATTTTTGGACACCGGTCAATCAGCCTACTTCGCCAAATGGGTGATTTAACAAGCGCGTTCGTGAAAAAAGTGCTGTTGCACCAATGTATCAATGCCTTAATCAATACACAAGTATATATTTTTAAACCTGCATATTAGTTAAATTCATGCTAGCAGGTAATATTAAATGAGGGAAATTGTCACTTCTCTTGTGTTCATTGCACGCAGTCTGGGCCGCCTGGCGAACTAATTTGCCAGAATTTCACAATTATAACATTGATTGTGACACAGCAGCAGGCTTGTAAACATTCATTCAAACAGCACTTTTGTGCGTTCGCCATCAAGCCTATCAACTCCCGAGATTACCGATGTGAAATGGTCCTCCAATAATCGGTATATAATCTGTCGACCTCAACAGGATGGCTTTCAAAGTTCCCCATAAGTGGCTATGTTGGCCATTGTTTGGAGTGCAGTCTACTTGTTCCAGATATGAGATCCTTTTTTGCCCCTAGCTGTCTGAGTGGATCATATTCTGGACAGGAAATGTATAAAAACTCACCATATCAGATCTTTTCATGGCACTAGTTTATTCAGTATTACTTCCCTTAAAGTATAGTTTAAARTTATCACTGCAAGGCCCAGAGCATACATCAACCTTCAGTATGGCTCTAAGAAAAGTACAAGTACCTCGTAAATGACGTAGAGTTTGGACATGCTTCACTTATCGGCGGGTCCTGTTTTGCCCTGGTTGAAGTTCTATTGGGGGGACTCCAGGGTTGTATTCATCAGGGCACACACTATCAACATTAAATCAAATTGGCTTTATATAAATTCTTATGTTACAATGACAGCCTATTCAAGGCCAATTGTGCAGCTGCGCCACTCAGGAGCCCAGTGTGCCTGACTAGATGTAACAGTAAACAAATCCGGGACACGCCAGGCAAAAAAACAAGGTAGCTGGGTGTGTGTTTAACGCTCATGTTCAACTACTTAGCATAACTGTCACCTAGCTAACATTGGCCACAAATTGAAATATGAAACAGATGGACRTCCACAAATGAATGTTAACTCCACCCGAGTCAAGTTTTCTAATGAATATGACCCAGGTCTGAGGCAGGATCCTAGTATCTCTGTGGTCCTCAGGAGTACTGTGTGTTAGAGATGGTCTTCCACAGCAGGGTCTTGAGGTTGTTGAGGACCAATGAGTGGTGCACCTCCATCTGGCTGGCCAGGCTGCTGAGCGTCACACAGGTGCGGAGCTGCTTCTCCAGGTCTGTGCGGAGGTCCTGGGGCGCCCCGAACAGCAGGTAGTCTTGTAACAACACACACACCTTGGCCAGGTTGGGCAGGACCACTTCCGTGTTACACTGCTTCACCAACCGATCGCAGGTGGCCGTGCAGTCACTCCCGAAGGTGCAGTCAGCGTTGGTCTCGCAGTGACGCCCCCGCAGGAACCCGCGGACCGCCGTCTCAGACGCCACACTGCGCAGGTCGGCCATCTTGCAGTCGTACTTGAAGTTGTAGCCTACATGGCGCGGGCTGGCGTCACACATCAGGAAGCTTCCATATGCCCCGTGGAACACCTGTTGATAATGTGGTATATAATTAGGTAACTGAATCACACATTAACTGAACTTTTTCTATTCCCAATGATTGTATTTAGTCTCTGTAAATTGTCTGTGCTTTGTCTATGTTTAATGTATGCACAAAGCTGCAAAACAAAATGTCATGGGGATAATACCGTGATCGAATACCTATACTAAATAGTAGGCCGATTGAGTATGTGAAAATCGAGTATACTTTAAAATGCCAGATGTCATACTGATTTCGACAAACAGTTGATCAATAAAGATATGCGCTACTGAAATCATCGAATAACGATACAACGCAATTGCGCATTACCAGTATGCGAAAATAGAAAGCGTCATAGTATGTGAATTTTAGAAAATGAAGTATGGTTTAAATGCCCGGATGTATACTCATTTTGACTGTTCATCTAGTAAAATAAACTCAGCAAAACAATAAACGTCTTTTTCAGGACCCTGTCTTTCAAAGATAATTTGTAAAAATCCAAATAACTTCACAGATCTTCATTGTAAAGGGTTTAAACACTTCCTGTGCTTGTTCAATGAACCATAAACAATTAATGAACATGCACCTGTGGAACGGTCATTAAGACATTAACAGTTTACAGAAGGTAGGCAATTAAGGTTACAGTTATAACTTAGGACACTAAAGAGGCCTTTCTACTGACTGTCTGGGGTGGTGTGCCACAGCATCATCAGACTGAGCTTGTTGTCATTGCATGTAATCGCAACGCTGTGCGTAACAGGGAAGACATCCTCCTCCCTCAAGTGGTACCCTTCCAGCAGGCTCATCCTGACATGACCCTCTAGCATGACAATGCCACCATCCATACTGCTTGTTCTCTGCGTGATTCCCTGCAAGACTGGAACGTCAGTATTCTGTCATGGCCAGCGAAGAGCCCAGATCTCAATCCCATTGAGCACGTCTGGGACCTGTTCGGAGGGTGAGGGCTAGGGCCATTCCCCCCCCAGAAATGTCCGGGAACTTGCAGGTGCCTTGGTGGAAGAGTGGGATAACATCTCACAGCAAGAACTGTCAAATCTGGTGCAGTCCATGAGGAGGAGATGCACTGCAGTACTTAATGCAGCTGGTGGCCACACCAGATACTGACTGTTACTTTTGATTTTGACCCCCCCTTTGTTCAGGGACACATTATTCCATTTCTGTTAGCCACATGTCTGTGGAACTTGTTCAGTTTATGTCTCAGTTGTTGAATCTTATGTTCCTACAAATATTTACACATGTTAAGTTTTCTGAAAATAAACACAGTTGACAGTGAGAGGATGTTTCTTTTTTGGTGAGTTTATGATGCATAATGCATTGGAAGAGGTGGGCTGTGAATTATAGGCGCTGGTTCTCTTCAAGTAGCCAAACAACAAAACTAGGCTACTTAATTGGGAAGCTTCTACGGTGGTGTTCAAATGTAAGTGAAGTCGTTTTTGTTCTGCTTTAAGAAATGATCACGGGTATTGCATCCTAGGCTACATCTTTGAAAACAAGTCTTTAAAAATGTTTTATCCATAGTGGATTCCGTTTTCTCATTTAAGTGTTTCTTGGCCTTCGTCATAGCTTTTAAACTAAACGCTAAACCATCTTTTTGATTTCTGAATGTGTTGGCACCGGGCACTCAGGATATGGCTTCCTTATTGATGTCATGTTAAGGCCTTTTGATTTGAACATATGGATTGTTTTTGCTTTATAGGCTACTTATATTGAACAAAAATATAAAACGCAGCATGCAACAATTTCAAAGACTTTACTTAGTTACAGTTCATTTAAGGAAATGCCAATTTAAAGAAATTCATTAGGCCCTAATCTATGGATTTCACATGACAGATTACAGATATGTGACCCGTTTCAGGAAAGTAGACATGTCGCGGGTCACTATTTCACAGGAGAGCCGTTTGAACTTTTGAATCAAAATGTGTTTTTTGGCAAAAATTCCTTCTCAAAACGTGAACTTTCATGTACCTTAATAACAAACTTGTGKGCCTCCCGAGTGTCGCAGTGGATTTGCATCTCAGTGCTAGCTGTGCCACTAGAGAACCTGGTTTGAGTCCAGGCTCTGTCGCAGCCGGCCGCGACCGGGAGACCCATGGGGCGGCGCACAATTGGCCCAGCGTCGTCCGGATTAGGGGAGGGTCCAATCGCGCACTAGCGACTCCTGTGCCGGGCGCAATGCATGCTGACACAGTCGCCAGGTGTAAGGTGCTTCGTCCCGAAACATTGTTGCGGCTGGCTTCCGGGTTAAGCGGGTGTTGTGTCAAGAAGCAGTGCGGCTTGGCTGGGTTGTTTCAGAGGACGCACRGTTCTCGACCTTCGCCGAGTCCGTACGGGATGTGCAGCGATGRGACAGGACTAACTACCAATTGGATGCCACGAAAAAGGGGTAAAATAATAATAATAAATAAAAACTTGTATGCCATCTGTAAATATGAATAAAATTGTTAAATTAAGCCACAGAAAGTGAGCAACCTTCCCACTAGCCATGATTGGGCTGGACATGCTGAGATGCGTTTGGAATGGTCTGCCATATAGCACGCTTCTGTCTATTTGAGCTGGTCAGTATGTTTAGGTAATCATGTCTTAACGAGGATTTTTATGAAATGTATCGCCTAGTAAAACAAAAAAGACTCCACTATGCAAGTATCCATTTCAATAGAATGTCACTGCAACAACTATTTCAGAGCACTCTCATCAGTGTGCCAGAGCGCAGAAAAACTGATGAATTTACGAAGGCTCAACAACGGTTGAATATCGCTGATGTCAGTAAATGTCGGCAAAAAAGCGTAATTAAATTGTTGCCAGGAGCACAGTTAGCCACCAACGCTTTAGGTATCATGAAAACAGCCTAACCAGCTCTGCTAGGGCAAGTGAAATGGTCAGAGTTTGGGTGGGGGCTGAAGATTAAGATGATTCTTATGGCATTGCACACGGTCAGTGTGAACCAGAGTGACTTGACACAACGGGCCATTGATCACAGATACCTTAAAAAAAGTAGGGGCGTGGATCAGAAAACCAGTCAGTATCTGGTGTGACCGCCATTTGCCTCATGCAGCGCGACACACCTCCTTAGCATTGAGTTCATCAGGCCGTTGTTTGTGGCCTGTGGAATGTTGTCCCACTCCTCTTCAATGGCTGTGCGAAGTTGCTGGATATTGTCAGGAACTGGAACACGCTGTCGTGCACGTCGATCCAGAGCACATGCCCAAACATGCTCAATGGGTAACATGTCTGAGTATGCAGGCCATGGAAGAAATGCCATTTTCTATGCGACATGGGGCCATGATTTATCATGCTGAAACATGAGATGGCTGCGGATGAATGGCATGACAATGGGCCTCATGACCTCGTCAATTTATCTCTGTGCATTCAAATTGCCATTGATAAAATGCAATTGTGTTAGATGTCCGTAACTTATGCCTGACCATACCGTAACCCCACTGTCACCAAGGGTCACTCTGTTCATAACTTTCACATCAGCAAATCGCTCGCCCACATGACACCATACACGTTGTCCGCGGTTGTGAGGCCGGTTGGACGTACTGCCAAATTTTCTAAAGCGACGGAGGCGGATTATGGTAGAGAAATGAACAATCAATTCTCTAGCAACAGCTCTGGTGGACATTCCTGCAGTCAGCATGCCAATTGCACACTCCTTCAAAACTTGAGGCATCTGTGGCATTGTGTTGTGACAACATTTTAGAGTGGCCTTTTAATTGTCCCTAGCACAAGGTGCACCTGTGTAATGATCATGCCGTGGCATACTGCATACTTTTTACGAAATGGTACGTGCTAAATAGTATGCGACGTTGAGTACATGGTATGTAGTACGGTATATGGGCATTCAGACACGGTCAGTATCTTATCTTTACCTCTTCTATGAACTCCAGCAGGCCGATGGTGATGCGGGCCCTCCGGGGCCACGCCGGGGCCAGCCACTGGTTCATCCTTGAGCTTAGGGCCTCCGGGACTAACGCTTGCAGGTAGCTGGGGACCTCCAGCCTGTAGAGGGAGCTGTGAATTGAATGTTATTTTGGGTAAAAAAATGTTTAAATCGATATACGCACACACACACACACACACACACACACACACACACAGTACCAGTCAAAAGTTTGGACACACCTACTCATTCAAGGGTTTTTCTTTATTTTTACTATTTTCATCATTGTAGAATAATAGTGAAGACATCAAAACTATGAAATAACACATATGGAATCATGTAGTAACCCCCCCCCCAAAAAAGTGTTAAATCAAAATATATTTTATATTTGAGAAACTTCAAAGTAGCCACCCTTTGACTTAATGACAGCCTTGTACACTTTTGCAGGTGTGCATTGTTAAAAGTTAATTTGTGGAATTTCTTTCCTTATGCGTTTGAGCCAATCAGTTATATTGTGCCATGGTATTTATTTTTATTTAACCTTTATTTAACTAGGCAAGTCAGTTAAGAACACATTATTATTTACAATGACGGCCTAGGAACAGGGGGTTAACTGCCTTGTTCAGGGGCAGAACGACTGATTTTTACCTTGTCAGCTCGGGATTCGATCCACTAACCTTTCAGTTGCTGGCCCAACGCTCTAACCACTAGGCTACCTACCGGGTGGTATACAGAAGATAGCCCTATTTGGTAAAAGACCAAGTCCCATATTATGGCAGGAACAGCTCAAATAGCAGTTTTAGGCTGGGTTTCTGTACAGCACTTTGAGATATCAACTGATGTAAGAAGGGCTATATAAATACATTTGATTTGATTTGAAATAAGCAAAGAGAAACGACATTCCATCATTACTTTAAGACATGAAGGTCAGTCAATCTGGAAAATTTCAAGAACTTTGAAAGTTTCTTCAAGTGCAGTTGCAAAAACCATCAAGCGCTATGATGAAAGTGGCTCTCGTGAGGACTGCTACAGGAAAGGAAGACCCAGTGTCCCTCTGCTGCAGAGGATAAGTTCATTAGAGTTACCAACCTCATAAATCAGCAATTAACTGCACCTCAGATTGCAGCCCAAATAAATGCTTCACAGAGTTCAAGTAAAAGACACATCAACAACTGTTCAGAGGAGACTGCGTGAATCAGGCCTTCATGGTCGAATTGCTGCAAAAAAACACTACTAAAGGACACCAATAATAAGAAGAGACTTGCTTGGGCCAAGAAACACAAGCAATGGACATTAGACAGGTGAAAATCTGTCCTTTGGTCTGATGAGTCCAAATTTGAGATTTTTGGTTCCAACCGCCGTGTCTTTGTGAGACGCAGAGTAGGTGAACGGATGATCTCTGCTACACTCGCAATAACATCTGCTAACCATGTGTACGTGACCAATAAAATGTTATTTGATTTGTGTGGTTCCCACCGTGAAGCATTGGGGAGAAGGTGTGATGTTGTGGGGGTGCTTTGCTGGTGACACTGTCTGTGATTTATTTAGAATTCAAAGCACACTTAAGCAGCATGGCTACCACAGCATTCTGCAGCGATACGCCATCCCTTCTGGTTTGCACTTAGTGGGACTATCATTTGTTTTTCCAACAGGACAATGACCCAAAACACACATCCAGGTTGTGTAAGGGCTATTTGACCAAGGAGAGTGATGGAGTGCTGCATCAGATGACCTGGCCTCCACAATCACCTGACCTCAACCCAATTGAGATGTTTTGGGATGAGTTGGACCGCAGAGTGAAGGAAAAGCAGCCAACAAGTGCTCAGCATCTTTGGAACTCCCTCAAGACTGTTGGAAAAGCATTCCAGGTGACTACCTCATGAAGCTAGTTGAGAGAATGCCAAGAGTGTGCAAATCTGTCATCAAGGCAAAGGGTGGCTACTTTGAAGAATCTAAAATATATTTTGATTTGTTTAACACTTTTTTGGTTACTACATGATTCCATGTGTGTTATTTCATAGTTTTGATGTATTCACTAGTATTCTACAATGTAGAAAATAGTAAAAATAAAGAAAAAMCCTTGAATGGTGTGCAAACTTTTGGCTGGTACTGTATATAGAGACATTTTTTGTTTACAAGCAAATGTCAAGTTCGAGTGATGCATGCACATCCTTACACCAAAGAAGCTCTAGCAGGATAGCTAACTGATGTCGGGACCTTGATAAACTTAGCAGTGAGTTAGTGATGACCATGAAAAGACGCAAGTCTGATGGCTATGTTCAACAGGTATATTCTTTATCTAGCTCTATTTGTGATATTGTACCGTGCTGGCTTGCTAATTTGCTAGGTAATCAATCCTCCGATGACATCGGTGATGTATGTAGACAATAACCATCAGATAACCATCTGATTACGTGTTTGTTAACTTGCAGGAGCTGCATTTGAAGTCAGAGGATTCTGTATCCACTCCCATGAATGTAAACAAAACCATTTCTGATTCCAATCTGCGAGTGCAATTTTTGATGATGGGGCCCGGGAAATGGGTCTATATAAACAAGATGTGCACTTGATCCCAGAGGATATCACTTGAAAGCAWAAATTAAAACATGATTGGACTGACTGTTGGTTACAAAGCCAAGAGAAAACCGGAACAATATTTGTTGCATTGTAATAAAGCTTTCTGATTCCAAAGTGGTCCTCACCTGTGGCTCACGCGCTCAGTAACGTACAGGTCACCGCAGAAGCCCAACAGTTTAGGGGTATGCTCCTTCTCCTGCAGAGCCACCATCAGCAAGAACTCGTTAATCTGGAGGAGAGCCCACACAGACTTGGCCTCGGCCAGGGACACCTTGCCATCCTTGTTGACGTCAGCCAGGGTGATGACACGCCCTACCAAGGTGGTGAGAGAGGGCTGCTCCCCTAGGTTAGACTGCAGGGAGGATGGAGAGAAGAAAATATGAAGTGAGTAAATGTTTACAGGTGACAGTAAGCTATAATGACAATTAGCTATAATGTTATACTTTACGTCAACTACGCAAGGGGGGTAAGTATCAGCCAGTTAAGACTAGAAAACAAGTTGAAATATACACTGAATGTACAAGAATTACAAACACCTTCCTAATATTGAGTTGCACCCCCTTTTGCCCTCAGAACAGCCTCAATTCATCGGGGAATGGCCCATGTTGACTGCAATGCTTCCCACAGTTGTGTCAAGTTGGCTGGATATCCTTTGGGTGGTGGACCATTCTTGATACACACGGGAAACTTTTGAGCATGAAAAACCCAGCAGCATTGCAGTTCTTGACACAAAACGGTGCGCCTGGCATTTACTACCATACCCTGTTCAAAGGCACTTAAATATTTTGTCTTTCCTATTCACTCTCTGAATGACACATATATACATACAATCCTTGTCTCAACTGTCTCAAGGCTTAAAAATCCTTTAACCTGTCTCCTCCCCTTCATCTACACTGACTGAAGTCGATTTAACAAGTGACACCAATAAGGGATCAGAGCTTTCACCTGGTCAGTTTGTCATAGAAAGAGCAGGTGTTCCTAATGTTTTATACACTCATTGTATATAATGCTATGTAAAGAGAAAAACTAAACAACRGGTCACTTTTTAGTTCATATAGTCATACACACTATAATAAAAACAAGACTGTGGCATGATTGAAATGTGCTGGATTTCTTCCATGTGACTTCCATTAGAWAATTGGCAGGGGGTGACACTAATATGATTCGATCTCACTACAGTTGGGTGGAGCCATTGTGCTGAACATGACTGCTATTTCAGCACCTTGTCTTGCGCTATATTTGGCACAGGGCTTTAACCCCTAGCTTCCTGCTCTCTCTCTCACTTCCCCCTACCGCCTCCTTCCATCACGCACACTCCCTGGGAGAATCTCAAATGCATACTCCTCGTGTCCTCTTTCCTCGCCTCCTTCTCAAAACCCATTGGACGAGAAAGCCAGAGGTCCCTACCCTCTGACCTTCTCCTCCAATGGGGTTTGAGAATGAGGTGAGAAGAGAGGACACGAGGAGTATGCAATTGAGAATCTTCCCCTACGTCTACTGCCTCCTTCCATCGCACACTCTAACCCCTCCTCCCTCTTTTCCTATCTCTCTCTCTCTGGGGAGCCAGCAGCATTCTGACAGCACACACACTAGTAATAAGGTCACTCTGCCCTGCCTTTGTTCATTTCCAGCACCGGCTACATGAAGCCTGTCTACAGAGGAACCGTCCCTCAGAGAGACTCAGCTTCACAGTGATTATCAGTTACCATGTTATGTTAGCTTCCGACTCAATATACTGTATCAACATGCCCTAATTTCCCTCCGCCACAAGGTCAAACTAATTTCCAATTATGGTCCTCACTTTTCTATTATAGGTCCCGCGGTCAATGCGTAAATTACAGTACATTTTTTAAATCTGTAACATTTCTAATAATAACATTATTTTGTGTGATGGTATTGTATTCAAATGTGCCTGTCTGTAATACTGCCTGTACTGTCTGACATAACCAAAAAACACCAGTTCCGCTGTGGAAAGTTATTATATCTAATCTAACTGTGAGGACTGAGATGAAGGGAAATGAGCAGCCAGACCTTCAGAAAGCTGTGCAGCATCTCTCTGAACTCGTCCATGGAGGTCCCGCGGGTGGGCTTGTCAAACAGGGTCATTTCCTGTCTCAGTACAGAGTCAGGAGCACCGTCTCCCTTCAGAGGCTCCTCCAGACCACACTTAATGACCACAGGCCTCTCCTTCCACACACCACTGTACACCTACAAAAACAGATTTTTTTCCCCTTCATTTTTTTCCTTTAATCTTTATTTAGCAAGTCAGTTAAGAACAAATTCTTATTTTCAATGAYGGCCTAGGAACAGTGGGTTAACTGCCTTGTTCAGTGGCAGAACRAGAYTTTTTACCTTGACARCTCGGGGATTCGATCTTGCAACCTTTCGGTTACAAGTCCAACGCTCTAACCACTAGGCTACCTGCCGCCCCAGATAGACAGTCATTAGGTAGAGTAGGTAGTGTGTGTGGTTTTGTCAAGTGGTATGCGTGCATGTGTAGTCACGCAGAGCCAGACATGTGCCTACGTTTACTGAAATATACTCCGGCTACCTTTACACCAGCTGTCAAGTCTGGCGAGCAAGATTAGCCGGTGTAAGGTGGTTGTACCTTGTGAAGTGTGGTTGGCAGCTGGTAGGGCTGTGTGTGCRTATTACCTGATGTGTGGAGGAGGTGGACATGCATCGCTGCAGGGTCAGAGTCCTTTCCTCACATAGGGCCTTGCAGGACGACCCTGAGACAATGCCGCTTCTGTAGTGGTCACACTGGCACAGACAGACATGAAACCAGAAATACATTAATCAACAGGAAGAGGAYCCAAGGATCCTACAATCTCTTGCTCATATGTACTATGGCCCAAATCCCAACCGCATGCAAATCATGTATACTGTAGATGTCAATAGAGAATTTCAAAATTCCCACAGGTTTTTTTATTTTCACCCTGTGACATTCTATCTGTTCTAGTTAGCTGTGCTTCCATGGGGCAGAAGCCAGCATGCTTTTGTGATTCTGAATGGCMTGATTGCTAGCAAGAATGACAACTGGGGAATTGTAAGTGGCTCGTTTCAGCTCATTTCATCTTGTTCTTGATACCATGTCTATTTACCAAGACTGTTTATCTGTATTTTTTGCAGCTGTCTATTTACCACCACAAACCGATGCAGGCACTAAAACCGCACTCAATGAGCTGTATACGGCCATAAGCAAACAGGAAAATGCTCATCCAGAGGCGGCGCTCCTAGCGGCCGGTGACTTTAATGAAGGAAAACTGAAATCTGTTTTACCTCATTTCTACCAGCATGTCACCTGTGCAACTAGAGGGATAAAACCTCTAGAACACCTTTACTCCACACACAGAGATGCATACAGAGATCTAG
Source organism: Salvelinus sp. IW2-2015 (assembly GCF_002910315.2). NCBI lineage: Eukaryota > Metazoa > Chordata > Actinopteri > Salmoniformes > Salmonidae > Salvelinus > Salvelinus sp. IW2-2015. The sequence goes on along the minus strand of NC_036844.1, from coordinate 6,113,424 downwards.
AACACCTTTACTCCACACACAGAGACGCGTACAAAGATCTACCCCTCCGTCCTCTTTGGCAAATTGGGACCATAACTCTATCCTACTGATTCCTGCTTACAAGCAAAAAAAACAAACAGGAAGTACTAGTGACGCGCTCAATACGGAAGTGATCCAATGAAGTGGACGCTGAGCTACAGGCCTGGAATATGTTCAGGGATTAATCCGATGGCATTGAGGAGTTCACATCAGTTACCGGCTTCATTAATAAGTGCATCGACGACGTCGTCCCCACAGTGACCATACGTACAGTGGCTTGCGAAAGTATTCAAAGTAAACACCATCATCCCAGAAAACCCTGGACCCACTAGAAATTGGCATACCGCCCAAGGGGTGCGTGCTCAGTCCCCTCCTGTACTCCCTGCTCAACCATGACAGTGAGAGGACGTTTCTTTTTTGTTGCTGAGTTTAGGTCCCAAAGTGCTCTTCCAAACKTTGGAGGAGAGCRGGCATCACTCGTGTGGGACACTCTTTCTTCGAAATCCACTGATTTGGTCACTCATCTATTTAATGTTTTTGTATTTCCCCTGCATGCTTGCGTTCAGTTTCCCAAATATGTCTGTTACATAGGCAAGGAGACACATTTTCTTTTCATCACACAAAACGTCAACAAAGTCTTTTTWTACAACCATTGTGAATGAKAACAGTTCCTCTCTCAGTTAACAAAATATTTCCAACACTCTCCTCCTCGATAACCACTGAGCCKCGGTGTGAAATAGCAAATTGTCATGCTCTGATCCCATATCTCCACACAGTTTTGCAAACAGGCGTGCACACAGTGGATGTGGTTTGCTCTTGGTGTATCATACAATGCGTCCATATGGCAGAGGGCGACAAATGMATAACTAGATTGCAGAGGCCTGACCACCGTCCCATCATAAATGGAGCCCACTCTGTGCAAAAACCCACCATTCTATCCCACTAGCCGATGGTGGTCCATTTTGCAGCAGCGTAGCAGGCCTAGCAATTCACTGATTCAAGTTCGGCCTTTTCCCGCGATCTAAGTGCGCACTCTCGTTGGTTTAATTTAATTCTTCTTTTAGATTTGAATCATTTTTATTTAAAGTTAACCACATTACAATGATTTTGAGATAAAGATATCATTTTATTTATACAAATATATATTTATTTTTTTCCCACCAGGCTTTTGGAAATTTCTCCCGCAACCCCATTTTCATATCAGGCGATCAAAACATTGGGTCATGACCCCTAGTTTGGGAAACGCTGCACTAGACTCTACCCACACCCACACAGACACACGCAAAACACACATATTGACGCCACACACACACTCACAGTCACACACGCTATTCTGCTTATTATATATCCTGATTGCCTAGTCACTTTTACCCCTACCCACCTGTACATCAGTGGCGGTCGGTGATGTTTAAGATGGAGGACAATACTTTTTTTAATGAGCATGGGCTTATTTCTATTACAGCATATTGGATGACTGTCATTCATATTCCATTCACCCAGTTCAATGTATCAGCGATAGGTTTAGGCTACTACATGATACTCTAATGTTCCCTATACCCATCATGACGTTGCTACAACCTAGCCTATGAATGAAAGTTTACAACATAGGTGCACAGGTCGACAGAAATATGAGTAATCAATGTGGCAGCCATTGACACATTCATCTAGCTGATATCTATCTGCATCTAGCTGACCTAGGGTGTAATCAGTAGTCCAGCAGTTACAAACAAGCGTTTCTWTTGCACAAATTCAGGTATGTTGATCCCCGTTTTGTTTCGTTTGCTTACRTTTAAGAAACGATTTTCAACAGAATGCACCATTGATCACACATAAATACAATTCACTTTCATAGCAGCCACATACAAACAGCATGACCCCTTTGATCGTTAGATAATTCCTTCTCGCATCTACACACTCTCCTCTGTTCAACTTTTCCCTTCACTTGTGGACTTCCAAGCCAAACCTTCATATCACAACCGCTAACCACAGCCTACATTGTTGTCACCATATTAGCTAACGTCAAGTCAACATAGCTACTAGAACTAACACTTTAGTAAATACGCTACGATCATTCAGTACAGTGTACAGTTAGCAAACAGTTAAGCAGTTACACCAAATTTATAAAACCACAAACTTACCTTGACTTGGAAAAGTTCCAGTGTTGGATAGCCATAGCCAGCTTGGTAACATAGCATCCCTCTCTATTTGAGCCAGGTGTTTGAGTAKGCAACACTAGCGAGCTGTATTCCCTAACTAAGTAAGTTATCAAAAATATAGCAAAATATAGCAAGCTCTCTCTCTCGCTTCATTTCTGAAGAAATTTATGTTTAAAACTGTTCAACTATTGTCTTTCTCTCTTGGGGTCAACTACTCACCAAATTTTATTCATTGCAGTGCTAGCTAGCTATATGTAGCTTATGCTTTCAGTACTCAATTCATTCTCTGATCCTTTGTTTGGGTGGAAAACATGTCAGTTCATGCTGCAAGAGCTCTGATAGGTTGGAGGACATCTTCCGGAAGTTGTCATAATTACTGTGTAAGTCTATGGAAGCGGGTGAGAACCCAGAGCCTCCTAGGTTTTGTATTGAAGTCAATGTACCCAGAGGATGGAAACTACAGTGTTTGAGGCTATTGTAGACTTTCATTGCAAAACAGCATGTTGTAATAAATTATTTGGTGATGTGAATATATTTAGTATAGTTGTATCTAAAAAGAATAACTTTTACATTTTCAATATTTGCATATTTCTGGAATTCATTGAGGATGGCCCTCCCTTTCCTCCTCTGAGGAGCCTCCACTGATGTACATATTGTATTACCTTAACTACCTCATACCCCTGTACATTGACTCGGTACTGGTACTCCTTGTATAGAGCCTCGTTATTGTTTTAGTGTTACTATTTCCTTTTTTTATATAGCAAATATGTCTTACTTTTTAACTCTGCATTGTTGGGAATGGGCTCGTAAGTAAGCATTTCACTGTAAAGTCTACACCTGTTGTATTCGGCGCATGTGCCCAATAAAATTTCTTGTTTTGAGGTGTTTTCACTTATTTAATGTCAATGCTAATATAGCAAAAAAATTGCTAAGCAACAACTCTAACAATGTACGTCAGAGACAAGTGCTCATTGTGCACATTTATTTATGTTTTCAATAAACACTGGAGACTAAATATAGCTTACAACAATCTAAGCCAACCCAGTCTATTTTACCCCATAGTTGYGCACAAGTTGGTTTTGTTGCTAAACAAACCCGTCCATAGGTAGTCGTCCCAGGACTGAGCTTCATTGTTGACACTTTAGTGATGTAACACACACACTAAAAAGATCTCTAATATAAAGTTTGCAGGAGCCGCAAAAAGAAGTGGTCACAGCTAGGGTTGTACATTTTGGGGAATATTCAGAGGTGGAAACTTTCCGTGGGAATTAACGGGAATATATGGGAATTAACGGAAATATATGCATATTAATACCATTTAAATGTAGATGTTTTTTGCATTGGATATATTTACCATATGGAGACAGAAACCTTATCATAAGCAGACAATTGCAAATGATTAAATCTTTCCAATATAAATAAAAAACACAATTTAGTTACGAATGTAACTTTATTTAAATTAGTTGACTCTTAACATGGGATGATTTCACTGAACAACAAAAGAGAATATTGAATGATCCTAATGATCCATCACATCTCCCCAAAACATTTTCAACATACGTCTGCAAAATGATAGTCTAGAAACTAAAGCTTTCGTTGTCTTCCTCTCAGGCTTCCATGTCTTCTCCCTGGACCTCCTCAATGTCCATGTCCTGAACATCAGACTGAGGCCTCATCTTCCCTGTCACTTTCCAACCTTGTTGAGGATGGCTCGTTGTCAGGCTCAAAAAGCTTCAAATTTGCCCRGATGGCCACCAATTTTTCAACTCTTGTATTGGTCAGCCTGTTGCGTGCTTTGGTGTGTATGTKTCCAAACAAGGACCAGTTGCGCTCTGAGGCAGCTGATGTTGGTGGGATTTGGAGGATGAKGCAACAGTGGAAAGAGCCTCAGATCCACAAAGTCCCTTCCACCAGGTGGCTGATGAGATATGTTGGCAAGACTGCCATATTGCATCTCCATCCCAAAGCCCTTGTACTTCGCCAGACTGCCAAGAACCTTGCCCTCATCCAGGCCAAGGTGGCGAGACACCGTAGCGATGACACCATAGGTCTTGTTGATCTCTGCACCAGCCAGGATGCTCTTGCCAGCATACTTGGGGTCCAACATGTATGCTGCGGCATGTACGGGCTCCAGGCAGAAGTCTTCGCGCCTTTTGAGGTATTTCAGAACTGCAGTTCCCTCTGCTTGGAGCAACAGTGAAGTGGGCAGGGCAGTACGGATTTCTTCTCTTTCATCTGTAAGCAGAGTCTGAACATCAGACAGGATGGCATTGTCTCCATCAATCCATGCAATGGCTACTACTATAGGTTTCAGGCTGCTTACCACTCTCTCCCAAAATGCATCATCCAGGAGGATCCTCTTGATGGGGCTGTCCATATCGGCAGACTGATCTAGCCATTTCTTRGAGAGACTCCTTCCCCTCCAGGAGACTGTCAAACATGATGACAACACCACCCCAATGGGTGTTGCTGGGCAGCTTCAATGTGGTGCTCTTATTCTTCTCACTTTGCTTGGTGAGGTAGATTGCTGCTATAACTTGATGACCCTTCACATACCTAACCATATCCTTGGCTCTCTTGAAGAGTGTATCTATTGTTTTCAGTGCCATGATGTCCTTGAGGAGCAGATTCAATGCATGTGATGTGAGGATAGGACTCCTCCACTTTAGACCAAGCAGCCTTCATGTTCGCAGCATTGTCTGTCACCAGTGCAAATACCTTCTGTGGTCCAAGGTCATTGATGACTGACTTCAGCTCATCTGCAATGTAGAGACCAGTGTGTCTGTTGCCCCTTGTGTCTGTGCTCTTGTAGAATACTGGTTGAGGGGTGGAGATGWAGTTAATTATTCCTTGCCCACGAACACTCAACCACCCATCAGAGATTATTGCAATACAGTCTGCTTTCTCTATGATTTGCTTGACCTTCACTTGAATTCTGTTGAACTTTGCATCCAGCAAATTAGTAGATAAAGCATGTCTGGTTGGAGGGGTGTATGCTGGGCGAAGAACATTCAGTAATCTCTTACAATATACATTGCCTGTGAGCATCAGAGGTGAACCAGTTGCATACACAGCTCGAGCAAGACATTCATCAGCATTTCTGACTACGTTCCTCCATTGAGTCAAAACAACTTCTGATTCCAGGAGGACCATGAGGACCATGTTGCTATCGATAAGGTGTCTGATTCATAATTTTCACCTCGTAATAGAGGTAGAAGGACTTTTGTCAGACTGCTTGTTGTGAGCACTGAGGGAATTTTATGCACTTGGCCAGATGATTCTGCATCTTTGTTGCATTCTTCACATATGATTTGGCACAGTATTTGCAAATGTACACAGCTTTTCCTTCTACATTAGCTGCAGTAAAATGAATCCACACATCAGATAGTGCCTGTGACATTTTCCTGTAAAGATAAGAGAAAAAAAGAAATACAATTCCATGTACAGATAAAAAGTTAAGCAGTTAGATTAAAAACTCCTTTGTAAGATAAATGTTTTAAAATGAAACAGGTATGGAAACAGGTGAATTAACACTSCTCAGTTAGCAGGCTCAAGCAAGCTAAAACCCACATGGTAGCAAAAACTAACTTGCAGAAATTGTTAACATGTTAGAAATTATTTAAACACACTTTGCTGTAGGCTACTATTTACTAGTTAACAAAGAAATCTGTGCAGTAGTGTGGGTTCAATAGCATCTCATTAGTGTGCAAGATCTTGAGAATCAGCTGTACATGTGATGGAAGAGTGCACTGCACATGTGATGGAAGAATGCACCGTGCATGCAGAGGGTTGCAATTCCATTGAAATGGGGATAGTTTAACCAAAATATGCCACAAGACCTAGAATTGCCTTGTGTATCCCACAAAAAAAAGTTCACTGTTATACGCTAACTCTTTTGATGATTTTAAGCAAAATTCCCCAAATTCCMAGGCTTAACTCCATGGAAAATTTCCAGAAATTTACCGGAACCTTTCTGACCCTTTGCAACCCTAACCACAGCATAAAATAGCATGCTTTTGGGGTGTGAGATAATCGTGCTTGGGAAACATCCAGGCACCCTGCCAGCCTGGAGCTAACTCCACTGTTCTAAGTAAAATGAGATCCACCCAAACAGTATGAATCATACCAAACAAAAAGAAAGACTAAAGACTATAGGCTGTGACCTCCTCCTCCACTGAATGGTGGTTGCTATGGTAATATGACTTCATTTTGGACACTTTGGATTGCGAGCCAACCAATTAAAGGACTTTTTTTGTTTATCTTCCTTTTGGGRGGGTGGTAATTCTGCAGGCCCAGCTACTGTAGTTGTCCTTAATGTCACAGTAATGTGCAGATTACCCTGGGAGTACACACAACATTGCCAACACTCTTACACACACACTGAATCCCAAATTACCCCCTTATCCTCGGCCCTCGCCTCCGCCATTTGCACAAGTGTCCACAAAGCTAAGGGAGTGAAAATTAGGGAGGGTGTAGGGGATAATTAGACCCTCCAATAACAACTCAGACCGAGCCAGCAAAGCTGCCGGCTTCAGAACAAAATGGAATCCCAGCACTGTTATTTTTGAGTTTGCGCAATTTCACAAAATAAGGGAGAAGCCTGCCTAATTACGTGCATTTGTTTGTCAGATTGAGACTTCACATATGTAAAATATGAAATACCTCCCAAATGAAATGTTACTGTGGTTTATGTCTTGTAAAACGACAGGGGGATTTGTTCATTAGAATTTCATTTTTTGAAAGTGGAATATGAATTGCATCATTCAAGTAGCCCAACCGGCCGAACGATGGCGCTATTATTCCTTTCCCGTTGTTTGTCATCTGCATCCAACCGGAATGTATGCAGCCAGCTATACACGTGTCCCCTGGTGACAGGCTCGTACATAAAACATCCTGCATTCAGGCTGCAAGGGCGTCAATCTCCTCCTTAACTAGCTTTATTGGCAAGCCACCGAACAAAAAAATATGCGTAATGTCTTAATAAAAAATAAAAATCCACCACCATGCTAAAGTGGCTAATGCTACTTCCCGATGTTGCACACGGGGTTGAACCAGGGGTAAACAATAGACTGCTGCAACCTGATTGGTTGAACATCRGGAAGTACTATTAGCCACTCTAGCATGGTGGTGGAAAATTGTGCTTTTATGAAGACCGTATGCTTATTTTTCCTTATTTCAAAAATTGCCCGCTTGCCATAAAAGCGGAGGATGTTTTATGTACAAGACGGTATTTGATCGCTGACAAAATAAGCTTATTGATTACACCCAAACTGGCCCTTTTAATTTAATTTTAATGTAAACTTCTTCGATCTAATATCAATTGGGGTGGGATTAGCGTGGGGTATGGAGGGTCCGTGGGTGGCTTTTGAGCATTTTATTGGATTCCACGTCTTACTCATTGATAGGAACAATTGTGTTCCAAATCGGATGTTAGGTACTATATTTATTGAAGAATATATGAATCTTATCAATTAAAATGGCCAATTTGGGTGCAATTAATTAGCTTAATTTCGCARAGATCAAATTACATTGCAAAATACTGTTTCAAGAATACTAATGTCAATGTTTCTAGCCACAGACACAAATTCAGCACAATCTGAGATGGTGGGTGTCAAAATCTTATTTTTTGTGCTTTGAGGCAGAACAATCCTCCTTCCCTTCCTCTCATCTCTCCTTGTTTCTCCTCTCTCAGACACTGTTTTCAATGTCTTGTATGTCCCGAGAGAGCCTGTCTCCCTCTCGCAGCACAAAGAAGAGTTGGGCACAACACTGCTGCCGTATTCATCACAATACAAAGATAGAGAAACCAAAACAGCACCACCTCAGGCTGTCCATTAATCTTCACACTTCGTCTCTTTATCTCTCATGATCCTTTACTACTTCAATATGTGTGTGCTGACTGCTGAGCAACAAACACAAGCACCCCCAACCACTTCTGAGAACCTTCAGAAAGAATTCACACCCCTCGACTTTCCATAATTCGTTGTATTAAAGCCTGATTTTTTTGGGTTCACTGGCCGACACAATACCCCATAACAAAGTGGAATTATGTTTACCAAAGTTTTTTTTTTATATGACAAATTAAAAGCTGAAATGTCTTGAGTCAATAAGTATTCAACCCCTTTTATGGCCTAAATAAGTCAATATTTGCTTAAAAATTACATATGTTGCATGGACTCACTCTGTGCACAATAAGTGTTTAACATGATTTTTGAACAACTCTCTCATCTCTGTACCCCACACATACAATTATCTGTAATTATCTGATTCAACCACAAAGACCAGGGAGGTTTTCCAATGCCTCATACAAAAGGGCACCTATTGGTAGATAGGTACATTTTTTAAAAAGCAGACATTGAAAATCCATTCGAGCATAGTGAAGTAATTAATTACACTTTGGATGGTGTATCAATACACCCAGTCACTACAAGAATACAGGCGTCCTTCCAAACTCAGTTGCCGGAGTGGAAGGAAACCGCTTAGGGATTTCACAATGAGGCCCATGGTGACTTTAAAACAGTTTGAGTTTAATGGCAGTGTTAGGAGAAAACTGAGAATGGATCAACAACATTGTAGGTACTCCACAATACTAACCTAATTGGCAGAATGAAAAGGAAGCATATACAGAATAAAAATATTCCAAAACATGGATCATGTTTGCAACAAGGCACTAAAGTAATACAACAACAAAAATGTGGCAAAGCATCTAACTTTTTGTCCTGAATACAAAGTGTTATGTTTGGGGTAAATCCAATACATTACTGAGTATCACTCTCGATGTTTTCAAGCATAGTGGTCGCTGCATCATGCTATGGGTATACTTGTAATCGTTAAAGACTGGGGAGTTTTTCAGGATACATTTTTTTTTTTACGGAATGGAGCTAAGCACAGGCAAAATCCTAGAGGCAAACCTGGTTCAGTCTGCTTTCCACCAGACACTGGGAGTTTAATTCCCCTTTCAGCAGGACAATAACCTAAAACACAAGGCCAAATATACACTGGAGTTGCTTACCAAGAAGACAGTGAATGTTCCTGAGTGGCCGAGTTACAGTTTTGACTTAAATTTGCTTGAAAAATCTATGGCGACCTGAAAATGGATGTCTAGAAATGATCAACAACCAAGTTGACAGAGCTTGAAGAATTTTTAAAAGAATAAAATGGGCAAATGTTGCACAATCCAGGTGTGAAAAGCTCTTACCCAGAAAGACTCACAGCTGTAATCACTGTCAAAGATGCTTCTACAAAGTATTGACTCAGGGGTGTGAATACTTCTGTATTTCATTTCAAATACATTTCTAAAAACATGTTTTTACTTTGTCATTGTGGGGTATTGTGTGTAGATGTGTGACAATATTTTTTGATTTAATCCAATTTGAATTCAGGCAGTAAAAACAAAATGTGGAATAAATCAAGGGGTATGAATACTTTCTGAAGGCACTGTAATATTTGGTTATTTCTCATCACTGATTATCACAGGGAACAATGAAGCTAGAGTAGAGTGACTTCTCTTGTGGCCGGGCTATACAGGCTACCTCTGAAATGGCATCCTAATCCCTATTTAGTGCACAACATTTGTCCAGAGGGAATAGGATGCCATTTCAGACGCAGTCACTCTGTTACATCACTGATTTCTCATCCAGTGTTAATTACTTTTAACTGGTCCCCATTTGCCACAATATTATAAGAGGAACCATCTTTCCCTCAGCAGCTACTGACACATACAATACAGATTTCCTTTTCCTCTGTAATGCGTTCCATCTGACAGTTTCCGTCGCCATATAAAGGGTGGATGCACCTGTGAATAATCAAAAGGCGTGTGTGTGTGTGGACAGTGTTGGGGAGTAATGGATTACAAGAAAACTGTAACATTACCAGTAACAATATTGTAATCAGATTACATATACTTGAAAAAATTTGATGATTACTTTTAAATTCAGAAAGGATGTTTGAGCAAAAATTATTTGACACCTTTCTGTTTTGTCAATGACATTGAAAAAAGGCACAAATTTAAGTTTGTTCTTCCTGAGCGAGTCTGACCACAAATCAGAGACCACTATGATGACACACCAAATGCGATTAATGGATTGCGGGAAAATAACAGGAATATGCTTTTGTAGGCTACGGGTCCAAGCTATGTCTTCCAATGTTGCGACTGCTGTCGGCATCCAAAGTGAATAACTGCTTGGAAGTAAGGACGACAGCAATGGTACGTAGCCTACGGGCAATACTGTTGTAAATTATTATTGATATCTAGGCTACATAGTGCCTTACAGACTGTGGTTGTTGTGGATGGCTGTTCACAAATGTATGTGTACTTTACAAATGAAGATTGAATTGAAGAAGTTCAAGCTGCCTATCAATCATTGCCAGGTCGCAATTGTAAATGAGAACGTGTTCTCAATTTGCCTACCTGGTTAAATAAAGGTTAAAAAAAAAAAAAAAAAAAAATTGTTTTGGCAACAAGAGGTGTATTAATTACAGAAACCGTTTACCATTTAACTTCTTCGGGATCGGTGTCCCTTCCACAGGACAGTTGAGCTAACGTAGGCTAATGCAATTAGCATGAGGTTGTAAGTAACAAGAACATTTCCCAGGAAATGGACATATCTGATATTGGCAGAAAGCTTAAATTCTTGTTAATCTAACTGCACTGTCCAATTTACAGTAGCTATTACAGTGAAATAATACCATGCTACTGTTTGTGGAGAGTGCATAATTTTGAACATTAAAAGTTATTAATAAATATATTAGGCACATTTCGGCAGTCCTGATACAACATTTTGAACAGAAATGCAATGATTCATTGGATCAGTCTAAAACTTTGCACATGCACTGCTGCCATCTAGTGGACAACATATAAATTGCACCTAAGCTGGAATAATACATTATGGCCTTTCTCATGCATTTCAAAGATGGTACAAAAACAATAAAAAAGAACGGTTGGTTTTTTCTTTGTATCATCTTTTACCAGATTTATTCTGTTATATTCTCCTACATTCCTTTCACATTTCCACAACGCTCAACATGTTTCCTTTCAAATGGTACCAAGAATATGCATATTCTTGCTTCAGGGCCTGAGCTACAGGCAGTTAGATTTGGGTATGTCATTTTAGGTGAAAATATATATATTTTTAAAGGGGCATATCCTTACGGAGGCAAACAGCACAAAACAAGACAAAAACAGCGTTTATTTTTCCAACTACAAGCAATGAGCCCAATCAGTCCTCCATGACAATTACAAATAACTACAAAAGATAAGGCTAATTAGGCATTGGTTTTGGGGTTATGCTCAGGTAAAACAATTTAGCTAATCTATATTTCCAAGTCCTACTCTTAAAGATAAAGGCATATTAAATTAATTGGAATGACTGGAAATCTGACAGTTTAAAAAATATATATATGTAAAAATATTTCCTAACGGTATTACTATCTGTCGTAGAAAGCAATGGGTTAAAGAAGCCTACATAACCAACCCATAAAGTAAAATACAACATCCATTTATGGCCAGTTATGTAACCTCTAACATTGATGTATCCTGCAATAGATGTTATTAAATTAGTAATACTAATTTTAGTCTTCTTCTAATGCATCTTAAGCAGGTTGACAAGTCTTGTCCTTAAGAGACAGTGCAATTGAGCAATTTCCTTGTAAGGATCCGACAGCGAGTGTGTAATCTGCCTCTACCATCAGTCCTATTAGCCAACGTACAATCATTGGATAACAAAATAGACGAACTACGATCACGAATATCCTACCAACGGGACATTAAACTGTAATATCTTATGTTTCACCAAGTCGTCTACCGCCAAACCCTCCCTAACCGGACGACGCTAGGCCAATTGTGCGTCGCCCCACGGACCTCCAGTTGCGGCCAGCTGCGACAGAGCCTGGGCGCGAACCCAGAGTGTCTGGTGGCACAGCTAGCACTGCGATGCAGTGCCCTAGCCACTGCGCCACCCGGGAGGCCAGACGTGTGTTTAGTCTTGCCCGTCCTGTCCGTGTAAATATTGTTTCTCGTTTTTTCCTTATATATATTTTATCTCACTTCCATCTACGGACTGAAATACTCTCCTGCAACCCACTCACACAATGTGGTACGGATCTGCTATTTTTATACTTTTAGAACCGGAAACCCCATCAGAACTAGCCAGCTAACTAGCTAAATATCAGCTAGCCACTGCTAGCGGACTTCAACGTTAACTCAGACACCAGCCAGCCTAGCTCGGTCATACTCCCAGTCTGCAAGCGCGATATCGACCAGAGCATATTGGACTCCTTTTCTCTACCACATCTCCGGATTCCTACTGCAAGCTCTGAACCTTTACACGGATCATCGCAGCTAGCTAGCTGCAATCGAGTGGCTACTCCTGGCTAACATCTCTGTCCTGAAGCAAGCACAAATTAGCCTTGAGCTAGCCTCGAGCTAGGCCCATCTCCAGCTCACCTAGCGTAGTAGCAGACATACTGAATCGGCTCCCTACTCACCATTGCTACTCACCTAA
>NC_036844.1:6019845-6099776 GCF_002910315.2 Salvelinus sp. IW2-2015 | reverse complement strand
TAGACCCTATGATCACTCGGCTACACATGCCTCTCCCTAATGTCAATATGCCTTGTCTATTGCTGTTTTGGTTAGTGATTGTCTTATTTCACTGTAGAGCCCCCAGGCATGCCCAAAATGCCTGAGATAACCCTTTTATCCCACCTCCCACACATGCGGTGACCTCACCTGGCTTAACTGGTGCCTCAAGAGACAAAACCTCTCTCATCGTCACTCAATGCCTAGGTTTACCTCCACTGTAATCACATCCTACCATACCCTTGTCTGTACATTATGCCTTGAATCTATTCTTCCACGCCTAGAAATCGTCTCCTTTTACTCTCTGTTCCGAACGCACAAGACGACCAGTTCTTATAGCCTTTAGCCGTACCCTTATCCTACTCCTCCTCTGGTGATGTAGAGGTTAACCCAGGCCCTGCAGCCSCCAGCACCACTCYCATTTCCCAGACGCTCTCATTTTTTGACTTCTGTAACCGTAAAAGCCTTGGTTTCATGCATGTTAACATCAGAAGCCTCCTCCCTAAGTTTGTTTTATTCACTGCTTTAGCACACTCCGCCTACCCTGATGTCCTTGCCATGTCTGAATCCTGGCTTAGGAAGGCCATCAAAAATTCGGACATTTCCCATCTCCAACTACAGCATTTTCTGACAAGATAGAACTGCCAAAGGGGGCGGAGTTGCGATCTACTGCAGAGATAGCCTGCAGAGTTCTGTCATACTATCCCGGTCTGTGCCCAAATAATTCAAGCTTCTACTTTTAAAAATCCACCTTTCCAGAAACAAGTCTCTCACCATTGCTGCTTGTTATAGACCCCACTCAGCCCCCAGCTGTGCCCTGGACAGCATATGTGAATTGATCTTCAGAGTTCGTACTGTTAGGTGACCTAAACTGTGACATGCTTAACACCCCGGCCGTCCTACAATCTAAGCTAGATGCCCCYAATCTCACACAAATTATCAAGGAACCTACCAGGTACCACCCTAAATCCGTAACCATGAGCACGCTCTTAGACATCATCCTGACCAACTTGCCCTCTAAATACACCTCTGCTGTCTTCAACCAGGATCTCAGTGATCACTGCCTCATTGCCKGCGTGCGTAATGGGTCCGCGGTCAAACGACCACCCCCATCACTGTCAAACGCTCCCTAAAACACTTCAGCGAGCAGGCCTTTCTAATCGACCTGGTCCGGGTATCCTGGAAGGATTTTGACCTCATCCCATCAGTAGAGGATGCCTGGTTGCGCTTCAAAAGTGCTTTCCTCGCCATCTTAAATAAGCATGCCCCATTCAAAAAATGTAGAACTAAGAACAGATATAGCCCTTGGTTCACCCCAGACTTGACTGCTCTTGACCAGCACAAAAAGATCCTGTGGCGTTCTGCACTAGCATAGAATAGTCACCGCGATTTCCAACTTTTCAGGGAAGTCAGGAACCAATATACAAAGTCAGTTAGGAAAGCTAAGGCTAGCTTTTCAAACAGAAATGTGCATCCTGTAGCACTAACTCCAAAAGGTTTTGGGACACTGTAAGGTCCATGGAGAATAAGAGCACCTCCTCCCAGCTGCCCACTGCACTGAGGCTAGGAACCACTGTCACCACCGATAAATCTATGATAATCAATCATTTCTATAAGCACTTTTCTACGGCTGCTCATGTTTTCCACCTGGCTACCCCTACCAGGCCAACAGCTCTGCACCCCCTGCTGCAACTTGCCCAAGCCCTCCCCCCGCTTCTCCTTCACCGAAATTCAGACAGCTGATGTTAAGAAAGCGCTGCAAAATCTGGATCCCTACAAATCAGATGGGCTAGACAATCTGGACCCTTTCTAAAATGATCAGCCGAAATTGTTGCCATCCCTATTACTAGCCTGTTCAACGTCTTCCATATCGTCTGAGATGCCCAAAGATTGGAAAGCTGCCGCAGTCATCTCCCTCTTCAAAGGGGGAGACACTCTAGACCCAAACTGTTATAGACCTATAACCATCCTGCCCTGCCTTTCTAAAATCTTTGAACGCCAACAAACAGATCACCGACCATTTCGAATCCCACCGTACCTTCTCCGCTATTCAATCTGGTTTCCGAGCGGGTCATGGTTGCACCTCAGCCACGCTCAAGGTCCTAAACAATATCATAACCGCCATTGATAAAAGACAGTACTGTGCAGCCATCTTCATCGACCTGGCCAAGGCTTTTGACTCTGTCAACCACCGCATTCTTATCGGCAGAGTTCAGTGTGTCAAATTGGAGGGCCTGTTGTCCAGACCTCTGGCAGTCTCTATGAGGGTGCCACAGGGTTCAATTCTTGGGCTGACTCTTTTCTCTTTATATATATCAATGATGTCGCTCTTGCTGCTGGTGATTCTCTGATCCACCTCTATGCAGACGAYACCATTCTGTATACATCTGGCCCTTCTTTGGACACTGTGTTAACAAAACCTCCAAATGAGCTTAAATGCCATACAACTCTCCTTCTGTGGCCTCTAACTGCTTTTAAATGCTAGTAAAACTAAATGCATGCTTTTCAACCGATCGCTGCCCGCAACCGCCCGCCCAGCGTCACTACTCTGGACGGTTCTGACTTAGAATATGTGAACAACTACAAATACCTAGGTGTCTGGTTAGACTAAACTCTCCTTCCAGACTCACATTAAGCATCTCCAATCCAAAATTACATTGGCTTCCTATTTCGCAACAAAGCCTCCTTCACTCATGCTGCCAAACATACCCTCGTAAAACTGACTATCCTACCGATCCTTGACTTCGGCGATGTCATTTACAAAATAGCCTSCAACACTCTCGTTGGCTGGCCCTCGCTACATATTCGTCGCCAAACCCACTGGCTCCAGGTCATCTATAAGCCGTTGCTAGGTAAAGCCCCGCATTATCTCAGCTCACTGGTCACCATAGCAACACTGACCCGTAGCACGCACTCCAGCAGGTATATTTCACTGGTCATCCCCAAAGCCAACACTTCCTTTGGCCGCCTTTCGTTCCAGTTCTTTGCTGCCAATGACTGGAACGAATTGCAAAAATCACTGAAGCTGGAGTCATATCTCCCTCTCTAACTGTAAGCATCAGCTGTCAGAGCAGCTTACTGATCACTGTACCTGTACACAGCCAATCTGTAAATAGCACACCCAACTACCTCATCCCCATATTGTTAGTTATCTTCTTGCTCTTTTGCCCCCCAGTATCTCTACTTGCACATCATCATCTGCACATCTATCACCACAGTGTTAATGCTAAATTGTAATTATTTCACCTCTATGGCCTATTTATTGCCTTACCTACCTAATCTTCTACATTTGCACACACTGTACATAGATTTTTCTATTGTGCTTTTGACTGTACATTTGTTTATGTGTAACTCTGTGTTTGTGTCGCACTGCTTTGCTTTATCTTGGCCAGGTCGCAGTTGTAAATGAGAACTTGTTCTCAACTGCCCTACCTGGTTAAATAAAAAATGTAAAAAATGTTTAAAAAACATACCCCAAACYGAGGCCATGGATTACAGGCAACATTTGCACTAAAGAGTAGTGCTGCCGCTTTCAAGGAGCGGAACTCTAACCCAGATGCTTATAATAAATTCCGCTATGCCCTCCGACGAACGATCAAACAGGAAAAGCGTCAATACAGGACTATGATTGAATCTTCACCGGCTCCGACGCTCTTCGGATGTGGCAGGGCTTGCTAACTATTACAGACTACAAAGGGAAGCATAGCCATGAGCTGCCCAGTGACACGAGCCTACCAGACAAGGCAAGCAACACTGTGGCATGCATGAGAGCATCAGCTGTTCCGGACGACTTTGTGATCACGTTCTCCGTAGCMGATGGGAGTAAGACTACTTGAATTGGCTATATTGTAAAAATGTATGAAAACAAACATGTATTTAAGGTTATGTTAGGCATTAGGGTTTGCAGTGTGGTAAGGGTTAAGTTTAAAATCAGATTTTATAACTTTGTTGCTGTGTCAGATACTAACCTGCGCCTCTTTCGGGGAAAGTAGTCTAAAAGTAACAGAAGGTAATCCAAAAGTTACATTACTGATTCCAATTTTGGACAGGTAACTATTAACTGTTATGGATTACATTTAGAAAGTAAGCTATCCAATCTTGTGAGCACACTCATACTTACGATGACCATGTGGCAGACATGTCCTCGGCAGAGCTCGGAGTAGGAGGCATACTGCATGTAGAGGACCCAGCTGCCCACCAGGATACCCAACCAGGCCAGCAGCAGGTACTTCACCTTTAACACCGGGAGACGACTCTACATGGGAGAGAGGAAGAGACCATGGTCATTCAGTAGATGCTTTTATCCAAGGCGATTTACAGAAGTGTCAGCATTGTATGTGGCCCACGCGGGAATCAACTTATTGCCAGCAGCATGCTCTAACTTACTGGKCCATTGGCACCTGTATTTACTGTTATGTTGTGCCGTGCCAGAGTGGGATATTAACAAAGTACACATTATTTTTAACAGATTCCCTGTTGTTGAACCTTCTCATGTGCAAAGAAATCTGCAGCCACCCAAGCCATACTGTTCTCTCTGTTTCCGCAAGGCAAGCGGTAGGGGTGTATCAAGTCTGACACCGACAAGCTCCTTAACAGCTTCTACCCCAAGCCATAAGACTGTTRAATAAGTAACAAAATGGCTACACAGACTGAGTTTAACCTATTTTTTTGCACTGTTTTTATGCACACTGACAGGGCCCTACACACACATAATATGCACATACATTAATAATGGCTCTACACACACGCACTCACATAGAATCATCTACGCTGCTGCTACTCTGTTTATCATATATCCTGATGGCTCGTCACCTTACCCCCCCACACACACAGTAAATATGTTACTGAAACTGACTGCCCCTGTATATAGTATGCTTACTTATTCTCATGTTCCTTATTTGGTAGAGATACTCTTAATGATCKGCTATGAAAAGCCAACTGACATTTACTCCTGAGGTGCTGACTTCTTGCACCCTCGACAACTACTGTGATTATTATTATTTGACCATGCTGGTCATTTATGAACATCTTGGCCATGTTCTGTTATAATCTCCACCCGGCACAGCCAGAAGAGGACTGGCCACCCCTCATAGCCTGGTTCCTCTCTAGGTTTCTTCCTAGGGAGTTTTTCCTAGCCACCATGCTTCTACACCTGCATTGCTTTCTGTTTGGGGTTTTAGGCTGGGTTTCTGTACAGCACTTTGAGATATCAGCTGATGTAAGAAGGGCTATATAAATACATTTGATTTGATATTTCTCGTGTTTTTGTTCTACCTTGTTAWTTTTAGTATTACAGCGTTAAAGATCACTGCACTGTTGGGTTTAGAGCTTTCAAGAAAGGCATTYCACTGTACTTGTGCATGTGACATTAAAAACGTGAAACTTGAAACTAGCCTTGCCATTCCTGGCACCATTCTTTTACTTCTCAAACGGGTTGATTGTCATATGAATATGACATATGAACAATAACTTTTGATACATAAGTGAAGTAGGCCTATGTGCAGCCATGTGCTCTGGGGGAAGTAACTTGTCTCGATTTTCATGCAACTTGMCAAGCCACCATTCAGTTTATGCGCCATGACCGCAGCCAAAAACGGAGGCTTGTGCATCCATCTCCAAAATGAATACCACAGATTTATATCGCTCAAATCTTTCCACGTTGATATTCAATAACACCTCATTGTCCACAAGGCAAATAACCTGTTTTCACCTTTGTTCAGCCAAAATAAAATTCACACACTGGTTTATGGTGTTATTAGGCCTACCTAATTATACAGAGAGAGTTCTTAATGGGYAATTATCTGATGGCCTAAGGCACAAAAACCCAGGCAAATCACAGGTACTTGTCCCACCTGCAGCCCCTTCGACAGAGGGCAAAACAGCACCAGGTGCACGAGTCTCCGTAAACCTCTGTGCATCATGAGCGATTAGGACGCGCCCGGGCTGGAATGGCAAATCACTGAACCGTATTCCCGTCGAGTCACATCCTTGAGACAAGCATTTCCCGTCTGAGCACAATAAACTGACATCACTCGTTCAACCAAATACCATTCAGTATTATTCGCATTTGTCGTGCGGTATTTGCATGAGGGGCAAAGATCTTTTGTGAAAATTAAAAACAAAATCAAAAACAGTCCAGAGCGACGGCGATGAGTCAGGTCAGCGAGACAGAGGACATCGTTTCATCATCCTATTTAACAAGCACGCCATTATTTTTGCAGAAAATAAAAACCGATCCAAAGCTTTCACCCATCCTTGGGGAAAAATACAAAGTGCAGCGATATTTCGTTCAGATCATGCAGATTGACATTCTGGCCACACGTTTTCAGCTGCCGAGGCGCCATCGATTAGGACAGCAGAAAAATCCTGTCCTACTCCTGTTTCAACAAATAATGTATAACGTTAGATACCCCGTTTTCCAAATATAGTAGCTTTCTTATATGCTACGCTGCTACACCTTCCGACTCCATCGACCAACCCTCGTCCGTTACAGCACTGTTGTAGCGATTCATGTGAGCGCTATTTTAAAAGGGGAAGTCACAAATCTCAATTCGCAGCTTTTAGACCGCCGGTATAAATAGACACCCCCTCCTTTTTTATATGAGGAGAAGAGAAAAGGCTTTATTTAACTAGGCAAGTCAGTTAAGAACAAATTCCTATTTACAACGACGGCCTAGGAACAGTTGGTTAACTGCCTTGTTCAGGGGAAGAACGACAGATTTTTACCTTGTCAGCTCAGGGATTCGATTTGGCAACCTTTCGGTTACTGGCACAATGCTCTAACCACTAGGCTACCTCCTGCCCCACGATACAGTGGGGCGGCAGGTAGTATAGTATCCCTAAATATAAATCAGCCATTTACTTCCTGTGAGGTTTCTTCCAATCATATCACTGCAACTATTTACATCAGATTACTGCACCTACTGATTTTATAAAAACAATACAATGTTGACTGTGTAAATAATGACAGTGAAAGACAATCATAATGAAT
Source organism: Salvelinus sp. IW2-2015 (assembly GCF_002910315.2). Taxonomy (NCBI): domain Eukaryota; kingdom Metazoa; phylum Chordata; class Actinopteri; order Salmoniformes; family Salmonidae; genus Salvelinus; species Salvelinus sp. IW2-2015. Next base: position 6,092,767 of record NC_036844.1, on the reverse strand, counting down.
CAATGCTGTGTTTCAATGCTGTTTTGCCAACTCCTGAAACGGCTGTTTTTAATTTTATTTTTCTAGTTTATTTAACTAGGCAAGTCAGTTAAGAACAAATTSTTATTTACAATGACGGCCAAACCCGGACGACGCTGGGCCAATTGTGCACCGCCCTATGGGACTCCCAATCACGGCCGGTTGTGATACAGCCTGGATTCAAACCAGGGTGTCTGTAGTGACASCTYAAGCACTGAGATGCAGTGCATTAGACCGCTGCGCCACTCGATCAAAACCTTCAGTCAAAAACTACAGGTTTTGATTGAGTAGAACAGTAGTAGTGGTAGTCACTCGGGGATTAATTATCTGGCACAGGTTCAAAGCTTCTAGTTAACAAACAGCAGATACACCGGTCTGAGACCTGAGGCGCCGGGCAGGGCTGGATTACACTCCTAGATTATCACAACTAATCCCGTTATATCTGTAGTCTAAATCTGACATATTGACTCCTGAACGACTTGATTTATAAGAGGGATAAACGTGACATGTCTCTTCACGGTCAGAAATGATGAAATCTGGTTAAGCTTAGATCACAGTTGACAAGGATTTTATTGTACAAGCGAAATAAACAATACACATTTTTTTTTGCTTACCTCTTTGTACTGAAGACCTCAAACCATCAGGTCCATCTCGCTGAATGTATTGAGTGCTGGTAGGGAGTCCAYCAACATGCATTTCAGAGTGTCCTCAGCTCAGTCCTAAATGTGTGAGTCAAACATGATCGAAATCAAAGTAGATGTTTCTGTATGAGAGGAAATGCAGAACATTGTATGAATGTCTAATGCATTGTTTACTTCATATATTGTATATACAGTGCATTTGGAAAGTATTCAGACCCCTTGACTCTCCACATTTTGATAAATTACAGTCTTATTCTAAAATGGATTATTAGTATTTTTTCCCTTCATCAATCTACACACAATACCCCATAATGACAAAGCAAAAACAGATTTTTAGAAATGTTGGCAAATTTATAAAAAATGTAATATCACATAAGTATTCAGACCCTTTACTCAGTAGTTTGTTTTAGCACCTTTGGCAGCGATTACAGCCTTGAGTCTTCTACAAGCTTGGCACACCTGTATGTGGGGAGCTTCTCCCATTCTTCTCTACAGATCCTCTCAAGCTCTGTCAGGTTGGATGGGGAGCATCGCTGCACAGCGWTTTTCAGGTCTCTCCAGAGATGTTCGATCGGGTTCAAGTCCGGGCTCTGGCTGTGCCAGTCAAGGACATTCAGAGACTTGTCCCAAAGCCAATCCTGAGTTGTCTTGGCTGTGTGCTTAGAGTCGTTGTCCTATTGGAAGGTGATCTTTCGCCCCAGTCAGAGTTCCTGAGYGCTCTGGAGCAGGTTTTCATCAAGGAACTCTGTACTTTGCTCAGTTCATCCCTCCCTCAATCCTGACTAGACTCCCAGTCCCTGCTGTTGAAAGAAATTCTCCACAGCATTATGCTGCCACCACTATGCTTCACCGTAGGGATGGTGCCAGGATTCCTCCAGACGTGATTCTTGGCATTCAGGCCAAAGAGTTCAATCTTGGTTTCATCAGACCAGAGAATCTTGTTTCTCATGGTCTGAGAGTCCTTTAAGTGCCTTTTTGCAAACTCCAAGTGGGCTGTAATGTGCCTTTTACTAATTAGTGGCTTCCGTCTGGCCACTTTACCATAAAGGCCTGATTGGTGGAGTGCTGCAGAGATAGTTGTCCTTCTGGAAGGTTCTCCCATCGCCACAGAGGAACTCTGGAGCTCTGTCAGAGGGACCATTGGGTTCTTGGTCACCTCCCTGGCCAAGGCCCTTCCTCCCCGATTGCTCAAATTGGCCAGGAGGCCAGCTCTAGAAAGAGTCTTGGTGGTTCCAAACTTCTTCCATTTAGAATGAATGGAGGCCACGGTGTTCCTGGGGACCTTCAATGCTGCATAAATGTTTTGGTATCCTGTCTTGGACTCTACGGACTATTCCTTTGACCTCATAGCTTGGTTTTAGCTCTGACATGCACTGTCAACTGTGGGACCTTATATAGACAGGTGTGTGCCTTTCCAAATCATGTCCAATCAATTGAATTTACCACAGGTGGATGCCAATCTAGTTGTAGAAACCTCTCAAGGATGATCAATGGAAACMGGATGCACCTGAGCTCAATTTCGAGTCTCATAGCAAAGGGTCTGAAAACTTATGTAAATCATTTTTTTCTGTTTTTACTTGTAATAAATTAGCAAAAATGTAAAAAAAACTGTTTTCGCTTTGTCATTATGRGGTATTGTGTTTAGATTTWTGAGAGGGAAAATAATTTMATCCATTTTAGAATAAGGCTGTAATGTAAATACATGTGGAAAAAATCAAGGGGTSTGAAAACTTTCCAAATGCACTGTATATATCTCCTGGACTACAGAAGACAGCAGAGAGAGCACGCTCCCATCCATATCGACAGGGCCCCGGTGGAGAGGGTCAAAAGCTTCACGTTCCTCTGCTTGCACATCACCAACAACCTGAAATGGTCCCTTCACACAGACAGCGTGGTGAAGAAGGCGCAATAGTGCCTCTTCAACCTCAGGAGGCTGAAGAAATTCGGCTTTGTGAGGTTCTTGCCTAAGACTCTCATGAACTTCTACAGATGCGCCATTGAGARCATCCTGTTAGGCTGTATCACCGCCTGGTATGKAAATTGCACCGTCCGCAACCGCAGGGCTCTTCAGGGGGTGGTGCAGTCAGCCCAACGCATCACCAGGGGCACACTGCCTGCCCTCCAGGACATCTACAGCACTGGTGTCACAGGAAGGCCAAGAAGATCATCAAGGACCTCAGCCACCCGAGCCACAGCCTGTTCACCCCGCTACCATCTAGGTTCCACAAAGCAGGGACCGAGAGACTGAGAAACAGCTTCTATCTCCAGGCCATCAGACTGTTAAACAGTCACCACTAGCCACGAGAGAGAGAACAGGAAAGGGAGAGAGAATAAGATGCTGCACAGCCCAACAAATATCTTATGAAGATGTTAAGATGATCACAAATAACTTGAGTTTGAACCTGAGTTGGGCCCCAGGCATCAACAGCAATAATGCATTTTTCAATGTGCCGCTATGTTTTGCTTTGGAAATATATTTGTAATCAAATCAGAAATTGTTGGTAGCTGCTTTGTTTTGGAAACACATGCCCAATAAACACAGAATTAACCAAATCTTTATTTACCAAATCTTTAGAGAGTGAGATCAGCAGCCTAAGTCATTAGCTGAATGCAATGACTGCAGGCTACCTCGAACCTGTAATGTTATTTTAAATTGAATGACATTACATAATAATAAAAAAAATGTAACAGAAAAGATTAGTCACAGTACAAATCTTCCTCTTCTATCTCCCCTTACCTCAGGGAACCATTATTACAGTATTTGAGTAAAAGTCTAAAAGTATTTGGTATTAAATATACTTAAGTATCAAAAGTAAATGGAATTGCTAAAATATACTTAAGAATCAATGGTCACTGGCCTCCCAAGTGACCCAGTGCTAGCTGTGCCACTAGAGATCCTGGTCCGAGTCCAGGCTCTGTCGCAGCCATCCGCGACTGGGAGACCCATGGAGTGGCACACAATTGACCCAGCGTCGTCCRGGTTTAGGGGAGGGTTTGGCTGGCAGTAATGATCTTGTCCCATTGCACTCTAGCGACTCCTGTGGCGGGCCGGGCGCAATGTACGCTGACACGGTTGCCAGGTGTACGGTGTTTCCTCCGACACATTGGTGTGGCTGGCTTACGTWTAAAGTGGGYATTGTGTCAAGAAGCAGTGCGGCTTGGCTGTGTTGTGTTTAGGAGGACGCATGGCTCTCGACCTTCGCCTCTCCCGAGTCCATACGGGAGTTGCAGCATTGAGACAAGACGGTAACTATCAATTGGATACCACAAAATTGGGGAGAAAAAGGGGTAAAAGTAATAAGAATCAATGGTCGAAGTATAAATCGTTTTAAATTCCTTATATTAAGCAAAACAGATGACACAATTTTCTTGTTTTCTTTTATTTCCGGATAGCCAGGAGCACACTCCAACACTCAGACATMATTTACCAACAAAGCATTTGTGTTTAGTGAGTCCTCCAGATGAGAGGCAGTAGGGATGACTAGGGATTTTCTCTTGATAAGTGTGTCAATTGGAGTACGTTTGGGTATCAGGGAAATGTATGGAGTAAAAAGTGCATTATTTTCTTTAGGAATGTAGTGAAGTAAAAGTAGGCAAAAATATTAATAGTAAAGTAAATTACAGATCCCCCCCCAAAAAATCTACTTAAGTAGTACTTTAAAGTATTTTTGCTTAACTTAAGTACTTTACACCACTGCCAAAATGGGGGGGGGGGTTCATTATAATAATACTGCTTTGAAATTGTTCATTTTCACATTTCCATTTGAGTAATTTAGCAGACGTTTTTGTCCAGAGAGACAAACAATTAATGCATGCATCTTAAGATAGCTARGTGAGACAACAACATATAACAATCGTATTAAGTACATTCAGTACATATTAAGTACATTCAACAAAGTATTTATCAAMATTTTTACACATACTTTAATATTTCATTCTTTTAGCGGTGGCTCTTATCACACCGATCCATAGTGCTATCAGACTTCTGATACCAATGCAGTTTGAAAGGTGGACCACAAAATGTGAACTGCTAAAAAACATTTTTATAGTAAAGTAGTTTGTATTTTGAAAATACATTGGAGTATAATTCAGCCCAGTGTAACTTGAATGACAAAATAAACAGAAGTAATTAAAATGTATTTCAAATACATGTAACAGGAATAGAGTACCACAGTATGAATCATAATACCCATAAAACCTAGAGGTCGAACAAGGAAATGGTTCCAATCGTTTTTCCACCATWAATTTTTTCCCATATGGGATATTAGAAAGACTTCAAATAAGGCTGTGTTTCGTGTTGGCTATCCCTGGCATGACGTTTTGATAAGCGTGTAAATTTCTCTAGGACAAGGTAAGTTTTATCAATATATTCACCTGTATTTACCACCCTCCCCAAATGAAATGCAAATTAGCTGCTAATGTGGCTGCTAATCATTAGCTGCTAATCGTAAAGAACTACTAATACCATTATATCTGGACGAGACTGCCGAATCAAGGTAAAGGTAAGAATCTCTGCATTAACTATCTAACATTAGCTACATTTAGTAATGAATAAATTGTTTAAAACATTTATTGACAATTCTGTGAACTGTCTTGTGCAAGTTTTAAATTGATACAATACATGTTATCAAAAGTGTCAGCTAGAGATGATGTGCTGGAGCTTGCAGGGATTTGTAGTCTTGCATGATGTCTACTTTGATGCTAATTAGCATTTTTGAATCTGAGAGTAAATAGARCTGAATAGATTGATAAAAGTCACATTGTCTGAGAGAGACTTACATGGTTATCAAAATGTCACGCCACGGTAAGTCTACACGAAACACAGCCCTTATTTTAAGTGTTTCTAAAATTCCCTATGTGAAAAATTAATGGTAGAAAAACGATTGGAACCATTTCCCTAATTGCCCGCTAGGTTTTATGGGTATTATTACAACTCCACTGTGGGGCTTTATACTGCCCATCTCTGCAGAGGAACTTAACGCTTGTGCCACCGGAAACCATTGAATTTCATATCGGAACCACTACATGAGGCTGCCTGCACCATCGTCGACTGAAAAGTGTTGTCATATTTGTCGTTCACGGTCGCGKTATTTTAACCCAGAGAACGAGTTGTGCACCACCGGTGTTGGCCTTGGAAGTTGAAATGTCAGCGGGTGCCACAGTGCCGCTCACGCTTGCTCACTAGCTACAGTAACGTCAGCTTTTTCTGCCAATATCCTCGCAGGAATCAGTATGGATGCGCTCTGGGTATTCCTAATGCTGCTGGTCCCACTTCTGCTATGGACTAGTAGCACCTTTGTTTTTTATTTCAAAAAGTGTTTCTACGTGGCTTATATGATGGTTTTGGGTGCGATTGCGATTCCGCTTAGTATTCTGAAAAGCGGAGGCAGGGACGTTGAAAACATGAGGTAAGTTCCAGGTTGCACAACAGCGCGAGCGATGCTTTGCTAGCGAACGTTTCGTTTGCTCATTTGAATGGAAGATKGCTAGCTTGCCAAATCTTGAAATGTTACAAACATAACATCAATCTGTGGCTTTACCCTAATTTATCATAAGCCATTTTGCTGATATTTTTCACCGGTTGGTTGCAACATTTTTATAACGAAATGCGAGGTAGTTATCCAGCGGTTGGAAAGAAAGCACATTTAGCTAGCTAGCTTCAAATGCATTGCCAGATGTTTGGGACTTTCTGAACCAGGCGGCTAATACTAGTTAGCTTGCTAACGTTAGCYTYACCTCGCATCCGGACATGGCCTCTGGGCCCGACATTTGTCACTGTCAAACCGGTTTGGAACAACATATCCAACAGGCGTGTGTTTTTTTTTTTTTGTTGCACAGATGTAAACCAACAATAGATTGCAGAAAATGCCACTTTAATCTATGCATTTTTGTTGTTGCATAGATTGTGTGTCAATGTTTCAAGTCTAAACAGGACCAAAAAAAGAGGATGTTTGGTTTCATCAGTTGGTTTAATGTCAACTGAATAACTTTCAGTTTAGTCATGACCCATACTAGCCATAATAATCCGACTTTCGTTAGTTTCTTCTCGCTATTCGGAACATTGCCTAGTCTAAWAAKACTTTTGTRWTTGATACCAATTATTGGTATACAATCAAAGAAACCACTGCACTTTTGTGGAMATTTTCCTGACAAGCCAGTATGTTTGAATGTAATTTTATTAAACTTACTCTACCAGTTGTCATTCAGCTGCTCGAAATTTGAGACCAAATATCCACAGAAATGTTTACCAATCTTATTTTTTTTTAAATCACCTGGCACATGGATAAAACCATGTAAACACCTTTTTTAGTGTTTATGTACTTCAGTCTTGTGAGCAAACACTTAGTGATTGCCACACACACAGACCCATGTCAGTTTAATACTTTTTTCCAGTGGATATTTTGTCTCAAAAGCTGACATTTGACAGAGTAAGTCAAAATATAATTTTATTCAACATTCATGACAGACAAGKGACGTTTAGGTTTTWMCTATGTAAATGTACATGGTGTTGCCTACACAATTGAAGACATCGACATGTTTCGGGATTTGTAGGAATGTTTCTATGCCAGAATGTGGACAGCGGAGCCCGGCGCGGTATATGGCTTGGAAAATGTACCTCAAACCAGGAATGGAATATGTCGCTGTATTCATTATTCCTGAGCGATGAATCGAGAAGATTGGAATACTACAMATTTTTTATTAAACTGCTGTGTTTGTCAGCATGCTAGGCTAGCTGATGCTATAGCATCCCATTGGATTCCATGAGAATGTGATACCTAGCGTTTGGGTGGTTAAKTACTGGAACTCTAGTCGATTCCAAGGGTTTTCTTTAGCTAGTCTAGTAGTATACTGTTAAAACGGCAGTTTTGAATAAAAAAAAATAAAAAATGAAATCTTCTCGATGTATCATATGGGATAAGTAWGAGTAAAGCGCTATTTCMMATCCCTGGATTGAGGTACGTTTTCTGACCCATATTTTACACTGGCTCCGCGGTGTCCTGATCATGACAGCCTGTCATTCTGATTTTACAGGGAAGATGTAGCCTACTTCCAGTGACCGTAAGGTTGGATTCTTTAGGATAGCCCCACATATTAGACATGTCTATGAAATTGCCATTCAGGCAATTTATGTGGAAGGCTAATGTAATTTATGTGGAAGGCTAATAATTTATGTGGAAGGCTAATGATTTTAGTCTAAATTAAACCAATACCACTTCCATGTTGGAATCGATAATTAAATCACTTTACAGTGTTTAGGATGGTTGCCAAGTTCCAACTGGCTATTTAATTGAGGAAAATCCCACCTGGCATTCACTACACAAGAAACGTACATTGTACACCTCTTCTTACCGGGTCAACTTCTGCCTAATACTCATTTTGGTGCAGCTAAACTACACCTGTGTCAATGTGTAACTCAGTCCACTCGTCAGCAGGCCAGAGGGATTGGGTATTGTACTGTGGACAGAGACACGGCCTACTGGACACAAGTGACTATATTATCGGATAATTACTCAGAGAGGAGTGGGGGTCAGATAGAACTGAATATCCCTCCTGGTTGGGGTCATGTTACCGACTGGTTATGTCTTCCGAAAGGTCCCCTAGAAATCAATGGATGGTCTCCCCCAGCCTGCGCTGCCTGTTGTCCTTGTTCTTTTATTGCCTTGCCCTGTGTTATCAGACTGACCTGGCTCAGACTCGGTGTTCTTGGAATAACTGCACTGTTTCACAGCCAGTGGTGTCATGTTGCGCCAGGCAGCGTTCTCTCTTACCCGAAAGGGTGTCCGGCGCGGGACCCTATTCACTGTCGTTAACGTGTGTGTTGTGTGAGAGACAGACAGACGGAGAGTGAGTGTGCAAGATGAAGAGAAAGCGATAGGGACACAGAGGGGAGAAGGCCATATTAGAAAGAGTTCACCGATATAACTTTTTTTTTTGACACCAGGAAATCCTCTCCGGGATTTTAGTTTGGGTAATCTGTATGGGGTCAATTTTACACCATATGTATTGAATTCAAAATAAAATAAATTGTGAATATGAAAATTAAAGTTAAGAATGTAAACATTTTTGAGGACGGGTGAAAAACAATTGAAAGCAAAATGTATAAAATTGTAAACAAAAATAAGACATCAAAAGCAAAACCCCGGAACTTGTAAGCAAATCATTTTAAAGTGAGAGCGAAACTATGACAAATGATTAAAATATATATACACTGCTCAAAAAAATAAAGGGAACACTTAAACAACACAATGTAACTCCAAGTCAATCACACTTCTGTGAAAACAAACTGTCCACTTAGGAAGCAACACTGATTGACAATAAATGTCACATGCTGTTGTGCAAATGGAATAGACAACAGGTGGAAATTATAGGCAATTAGCAAGACACCCCCAATAAAGGAGTGGTTCTGCAGGTGGTGACCACAGACCACTTCTCAGTTCCTATGCTTCCTGGCTGATGTTTTGGTCACTTTTGAATGCTGGCGGTGCTTTCACTCTAGTGGTATAATTACTCAACAGTCTACAACCCACACAAGTGGCTCAGGTAGTGCAGCTCATCCAGGATGGAACATCAATGCGAGCTGTGGCAAGAAGGTTTGCTGTGTCTGTCAGCGTAGTGTCCAGAGCATGGAGGCGCTACCAGGAGACAGGCCAGTACATCAGGAGACGTGGAGGAGGCCGTAGGAGGGCAACAACCCAGCAGCAGGACCGCTACCTCCGCCTTTGTGCAAGAAGGAGCAGGAGGAGCACTCCAGAGCCCTGCAAAATGACCCCCAGCAGGCCACAAATGTGCATGTGTCTCTCAAACGGTCAGAAACAGACTCCATGAGGTGGTATGAGGGCCCGAGTCCACAGGTGGGGTTGTGCTTACAGCCCAACACCGTGCAGGACATTTGCATTTGCCAGAGAACACCAAGATTGGCAAATCCGCCACTGGCGCCCTGTGCTCTCACAGATGAAAGCAGGTTCACACTGAGCACATGTGACAGTCTGGAGACGCCGTGGAGAACGTTCTGCTGCCTGCCACATCCTCCAGCATGCCCGGTTTGGCGGTGGGTCAGTCATGGTGTGGGGTGGCATTTCTTTGGAGGGCCGCACAGCCCTCCATGGGCTCGCCAGAGGTAGCCTGACTGCCATTAGGTACCGGAGTGAGATCCTCAGACCCCTTGTGAGACCATATGCTGGTGCGGTTGGCCCTGGGTTCCTCCTAATGCTAGACCTCATGTGGCTGGAGTGTGTCAGCAGTCCATGCCAGAGAGCATTTGATGCTATGGACTGGCCCGCCCGTTCCCCAGACCTGAATCCAATTGAGCACATCTGGGACATCATGTCTCGCTCCATCCACCAACGTCACGTTGCACCACAGACTGTCCAGGAGTTGGCGGATGCTTTAGTCCAGGTCTGGGAGGAGATCCCTCAGGAGACCATCCRCCACCTCATCAGGAGCATGCCCAGGCGTTGTAGGGAGGTCATACAGGCACGTGGAGGCCACACACACTACCGAGCCTCATTTTGACTTGTTTTAAGGACATTACATCAAAGTTGGATCAGCCTGTAGTGTGGTTTTCCAATTTAATTTTGACTCCAAATCCAGACCTCCATGGGTTGATAAATTTGATTTCCATTGATAATTTTTGTGTGATTTTTGCTGTGAGCACATTCAACTATGTAAAGAAAAAAGTATTTAATAAGAATAGTTCATTCATTCAGATCTAGGACGTGTTATTTTAGTGTTCCCTTTTTATTTTTTTGAGCAGTGTATTTGAAAACGAATGCAAAAATCTTTTTCAGTTCAACTTTCTCAGCAACCAATCCTATTGATTACATTATTGATTACATTTTGCCTACGATCTTTCCTGCATGTCCTACCTTTTGGTTACGCTACTCGTATCTTTGCTTTCGATGTCTGTTTCTTTGCTTTCACTGCCAGTCTTTTTGAGGGCGAGTTTTGGCATTATTTGTCTGTGAAGGGCGGGGTTTAGAGGGAGACGTAGACAATGAGTCTATTGGTTTGCTAGTTTTGGATTGACGGTCCTCAAATGTTTACATTCTCAACTTATTCATGATTCTATTTTGAATTCAATACATATGGTGTGAAATAGACCCCATAAATCTGTTTTCAAGTATTCCCACGCATAATTAGAGAGACGTGATCATATATAAATGTCAGCAAGGTTTGAAATTGTTTTAGTCAAATATTATATCTGTTTTGGGTTTCTTGCAGTCAATTTGTAGTCTACCAATTATTTGTAATTATATTCCGGCCCCCCACCACCCGCTCAAGAAAAAAAATCGACCCACGGCTGAATCTAGTTGATGATCCCTGCCATATGGTGTGCTGCGATTTCAGATGGTCACCCATATTGATCAGGATTTACCCTGCCACACCCACCAAACAGGTTTAAACGTAACTCAAAGGCTGTTGAAGAACATTGTGCACCGTTTTGTGGAAAACTGTCATTCAGTACGAACAGTCACGCAACGTAGCAAACATTGAAGCGAACTAAAGTGTCACTTCAGCCTCAGCCGGAACAGGGATGGAATTGTCAGATTTTCCCCCTGTCTGACGTTCCAAACAAATGGAATCGTAATGCTGCTGTCAACAGTCGCCAAGATTCCATCATGAATTTTTCACACTAAGTTTTGGGATGAAAACAAACAGGAGATTTAAACTCTAACTAACCGGTCTCCTAGCTGCTCAAGGGGAGTGGCTTATGATGCGAAGTGCCAACAGTATTACAGACCTGTCGGTGTGTTAGTGAACCATGACGTGCTGCTGTGTAGTGTGTTCTTGTCAACCCTTCTCACTGGGTTATGTTAACTCTCTCCCTCTCCTCCTGAATAGACTCAAATCCCCCTCCCCTGTCAGCCTGCTCCTGTTTCCATGCCTGCTACAGGCTTGTCCAAACAAACCCCCGATTGTTCCGTTAGATTGGAACTTTTACACCTTTGTCTGTTGTAACTCAAACAATGCTAAAAGACAACCGGTTCGATCCGAGTGAGGGAAGTGGCAGAAAAGCACATTTTTGTTCAACTGGAGCCACAGAGCGATCAGCTGAAGGTTATTAGGGAGCGGAGGCTGTGCGTTGCATGCGAGTAAGACATGGAAAGCTCAAAGCACCAGCGCAGGCACGGCGGGAGAGACCGCAACCACTGTTACTTCTTGCTAGACTTACATCCTGATAGGTACTATGTAACCGGATGGGATGATAAATAACTATCTTGACTGCATCAAACTGAGAGAAGCTAGCTAATTGAGGCTAGCAATAACGTTACTGCGCTTCTCACCGTCCTACAGTTAGCCCACACAACTCCATTCAGGTTATAATGTAAATAGCAGCCTACCTTCTGGCTCTTCATTTTTAATTCCACCTTCCATTGACAAGCAGAGCAGAGCAGCAGTGCAATTGTCTTTTTCTCTCCATGGCAAGTACAAGGATCAGAGCGCATGCCTTTTTTATTGAAACTTGTTCCAAATCCTCAATATAGTCGCACCATACAGCCCTTATTTTTTGATTTCTACGAAGTTTATAGGCCTATCACAACTAAATATAGAATGGATTTTATTGTGACGTGTAGGAAATATGAAATGGATTTATTCTACTTTTTAAAATGTAGATGTTCCGAAGGCGCATGGAAGCCCAGAGATGCTAAACATGTTTGTTAATTAACGGTCAATTGCCGAGACTGGCAGTGATTTGCATTATTTATTTTTTATTTAACCTTTATTAGAATTACTGGCAGACAAAATTCCATGACACCACGGCCCTATACACGCCCGCACCATTCCAACAGAAAGCTTAACTGCTAGGTATAACATTGGCTGGTCCAGTCATATTGACAAGAGTTGTTGTGAGGATGGGGAAGGGTATATCTGTTATAAAAACTGTTGTAGTTCAGGCTCTGRTCTTGTTTCATCTTGATTTACTGTCTGGTAATATGGTAAACTGCAGCAAAGAAAGAGCTCAAAGCAGAGCACCATGGCTTGCCCTGAACTGCACAGACAGAACTAACATCAACATGCATGCCAGGCTTTCCTGGTTGAGGGTTGAAGAGAGATTGACTGCTTCTCTTGTGTTTTTCTTTTTGAATATTACTGTGATAAATTCAATTGCATGATCAAATAACATTTAGCTCAGACACCCATATATGCCACCAGGGGTCTTTTCAGTCCCCAAGTTCAAAACAAAWTCACGGCAACGCAGTTTTATACAGAACCATGATCGCATGGAACGCTCATCTCCAATTACTCAACCAAACAGCGAAAGTACATTTWAAAAATAAAATAAAACTATTTCAACAACTCGTGGAACGCTGGGACTGAGGGGACACGTGCACACTAACACTTTTTGTTGTTGTTGTTGTATTGTTTGTATAATTTTTTTTTTTGCATTTTAATGTGACTGTCCTTGTCTACCAGTGTTTTGTTACTTGTTGTGTTTTGTGGACCCCATGAAGAGCTGCTGCTTCTGTAAAAGCTAATGGAATACAAATAAACACAGAAAAGCTGCGTTTTGACACTTCATTACCCTTTTTTTACCATTAATTATAGGTCCTATAAGAATCTGAAAACACTGGACACTTTTTACAGCTAYTTTCCTGCAATTCTACACGGTTTGCCATGGCGTATGCCACGTTCTTATTCTATCAGAATGACTCGAACGTTAAAACAAAATCAATGTCATGACGTTTTTGGAAACGTCTAGTTTTTATTCGGGTGGTTCTCCAAAGATGAGCTTATTTAAACATGTAYATGGCTCCAGTATATTTTCTACATACTTTGTCTTGTTTTAGTCATTTAAGTTTACACATGTTTTATCTTCCATAAATAAATWAAAATGACATTTTTGGGATTGGCGGCCACGATTTTATTGCTTTCCTGACAGGGCACAGAGAGAGCCTAACCCAAAGAGCCATTTCCTTCCCCTTATTGTGGTTGGGTAAGAACAGCAGACAATGTTCTACATCTTGCCTAAACATTTTTTGAATGTCATGCCAACAGCAGACAACATTCTAGTCATCTTGGTGGTATGCATACCACCCTGCATACCACTGCTGGCTTGCTTCTGAAGCTAAGCAGGGTTGGTCCTGGTCAGTCCCTGGATGGGAGACCAGGTGCTGCTGGAAGTGGTGTTGGAGGGCCAGTAGGAGGCACTCTTTCCTCTGGTCTAAACAAAGATCCCAATGCCCCAGGGCAGTGATTGGGGACACTGCTCTGTGTAGGGTGCCGTCTTTCGGATGGGACGTTAAACGGGTGTCCTGACTCTCTGAGGTCATTAAAGATCCCATGGCACTTATCGTAAGAGTAGGGGTGTTAACCCCGGTGTCCTGGCTAAATTCCCAATCTGGCCCTCAACCATCATGGTCACCTAATAATCCCCAGTTTACAATTGGCTCATTCATCCCCCTCCTCTCCCCTGTAACTATTCCCCAGGTCGTTGCTGCAAATGAGAACGTGTTCTCAGTCAACTTACCTGGTAAAATAACGGTAAAATAAAAAATCAAATCTTATTGAATGTAATGGTACATGTGATGCCAGCAGCAGACAATGTTCTAGCTACGTTATTGTAGGGATAAGCATGAGTAATAGCTTTGTCACCCGTTTTGAACCAGAGATTTAAAAAAATATATAATAATAAAAAAAATAGAATTCTGTACAACTATTTTGGTGGAATGCGCCAAGGAAAATAAATTGCAGTGAAGACATTAATTTGCTTTGACTCTAGTGTTCCATATGTGCATTTGCGGGCCACAAAAAAAAGAAGGCAAGCATCACACAGTTCTTCTCCCTAAATTCCATTTCCTCTGTCTCACTCACTCGCGTTGTGACCACTCCCTCTACACACACACATGCAGAGTTTCCACACAAGCTCCCATTAGGCCTACAGAAATGCGTGCCTAAAAACCTTTTAGAAGAAAAAAAAAGAGTAAGATAAGTGTTTCCAATGACATGATCACTTATCTGAGAAGGTAACAAAAAAAATCTGGAACATTTTGCTTATCTGATGGTCGCCTCAACACAAGTTACTTATAAATAACTGTCAACTTAATAAATAAAACATCTGATTGGTTTAGTATAAAAATGGGTATAAATATAACCAGATAAATTGGTTGAAACATTAAACAAAGCAAAGCTTTAAAAAAAAAAAAAATTCTCCAAAGATGGAAGTGGGCTTAATGAGTACATGCGACTGTGTTCCAACAACTAGCTGTAACTTTTTGAATAATTGCATCCTGTCTATTTTCCACTAGGCTACTTTGCGAACCGCTTGTTCCATTTAGAATTGGTTAGCCTAGGCTATAACTCCTCCTAAACATTGACAGGTTCCACACTGAAAATATGCAAAAACAGTAGTTTGATAAAGACGGAGCGTTTTTTAATCAGAATCATTCGGTTTAGGCCTATAACTCATCCAACAGATGCTGTGGCTGTAAATAATCACTGTGCAGTGTTCAATGTGGAATTGTTAAACCACTTAGAAAATTCCACAGAACAGACAGAATAAACTACATCTGTTGGCCTATATCGAAAATAAGACATTTTTGTTTTGTAGCCCTGAAAAAATTGTATTTCAAAGCGTCAAATTAAGCACTGTTTCAGAAACTGTTCCAGACGCGCATCACTTCGCACCGGCAATTTTTTTTCATTTGGAAAATATTTTGTTCGATTTTATTCTGTTCTACAACATAGAAAAAAACTATAAAATGGGTGTCTTGGCTGTGAAAARGTCTCAGGAAATAAGAGCGTTATGTCTGCTAAATTAACAATACAAGGCTATGCCRTTGCACATTCATAGGCTTCTACAAGCAGGCGCCACTGCTGCGATACCTGCCTTTTTGAAGATGGTTACACAATATAATTGTTACGTTTCAATAAATGAATCTTAAATGGCAATTGTTTTTTGTTGTTGACTGAATATAGTTTTATTAGGCCAGTTTATTAGGTACACCACCCTGTTCACAAATGGTGTTGGCGCCTACAGACATTGAGTCAGTGTGGCTGTGGCTTGCTATATAAAGCAGGTAGACGGGCATTGAGGCATTCAGTTACTGTTCATTGAACATTTAGAATGGGCAAAATGATCGACTTAAACAACTTTGAGCGTGATATGATCGCCAGTGCCAGAAAAACATTCCCCACACCATTACACCACCAGCCTGTACTGTTTGACAGTTGACACCAGGCAGATGTGCACCCCCCCCCCCCCCAAGTATGCAAGTACTTGAACAGTCAAAACATTTCAAATGTATGTTAGGTTATTTATTGAGTTCAAAGAAAAGAGATCTGCTCTTGCTCGTGTCACTTGTTTTATTAAAGCTAACGTGTCGGCCTCTTTAACCTTAAACCTTAGATGACGGTTGCTTATTGAGCACATTTTGTTGAGTCCAACATACAAGATTTGTCTGTAGGTAGCAATATTTTCTCACCGCCTTAGTTAATTGAGACCGTAGCAGTGTTTGGGAGCATTCATTCTGCTCTGTTGCTGATCGCTGACAGAGCAGATTTGATGCTCTGAAACACTGTCATGGATGCATTGGTGTTTTTGTTTATAGTCAGATCGTTTTAACACGCATGGTTTTTCAGATCAAGATTGAATTGAGCATTGCTGTGTTCTTTCCTGTCTCCAGGGTGGTCCGTGCTCTGGTTCGTCATGTTAAGTACTTCCTGGGTCTGAGGTTCGACGTGAGTGGCTTGGAACACCTGCAGACAGAGGGGCCCTACGTCATCATCTCCAACCACCAGAGCTCCCTGGACGTTCTGGGTATGGGACGCCCACACACACACACACACACACACACACACACACACAGAGATGGATGTGCCTGCACACACAGACGCACTGATACACCGATACACACGTTTACATTTCACTTTTTAGTCATTTAGCAGACGCTCTTATCAAGAGCAACTTACAGTTAGTGCATTCATCTTAAGATAGCTAGGCGGGACAACCACATTTCACAGGCATAGAAGTGTAAGTGCTGGTTGTCTCCCTTCTCACTAACTTCACTTTACCCTCCGTAGCTCACGTCCTAAGGGAATCCTCTAGTAATGGTTTGAGTGCAGTCACAGGGCACTCTATTCTGAGAGAACAGTATAATGGGGCTACACTCATGGTTTTAGGGGGTACAGACTGACAACTGTCAGTTGGTATAGCATCACACAAGATGTGATCGCTGACATGGCTGTCTAAGGAAGTTAGTTCAAATCCAACGGAGACTGTAGCCTAACTCTAGGACAGACTGGTGCATGTATTCAATCAACAGCACTATTTTAAGACTGTGTATTATTTCGTAGATAAGGTTACAATTGTATTTGACTGTAGCGAAAAGCCAGGATCAATATGAAATGCATTATGCTTTTAAATTTTATATATCTTTTTTTTATCACCTTTATTTAACCAGGTAGGCCAGTTGAGAACAATTTCTCATATACAACTGCTACCTGGCCAAGATAAAGCAAAGCAGTGCGACACAAACAACACAGTTACACATGGAATAAACAAACGTACAGTCAATAACACTATCAAAAAATCTATATACGGTGTGTGCAAATGCAGTAAGATTAGGGAGGTAAGGCAATAGATAGGCCATAGTGGCGAAATAACTACAATTTAGCAATTAAACACTGGAGTGATAGATGTGCAGAAGATGACTGTGCAAGTAGAGATACTGTGGTGCAAAGGAGCAACAACAACAAAAAACTATTGGGATGAGGTAGTTGGGTGGGCTATTTACAGATTGGCTGTGTACAGCTACATTAATCGGTAAGCTGCTCTAACAGCTGATGCTTAAAGTTAGAGAAGGAGATATAAGTCTCCAGCTTCAGAAATGTATTAACATTTTTTTAATTGTATTTTAATTTATTTTTTACAATTCGTTCCAGTCATTGGCAGCAGAGAACTCGAAGGAAAGGCGGACAAAGGACGTGTTGGCTTTGAGGATGACCAGTGAAATATACCTGCTGGAGCGCGTGCTACGGGAGGGTGCTGCTATGGTGACCAGTGAGCTGAGATAAGGCGGGGCTTTACCTAGCAGAGACTTATAGATGACATGGAGCCAGTRGGTTTGGTGATGGATATGTAGTGAGGGCCAGCCAACGAGAGCATACAGGTCGCAGTGGTGGGTAGTATATGGGGCTTTGGTGACAAAACGGATATCACTGTGACTACATCCAATCTGCTGAGTAGAGTGTTGGAGGCTATTTTGTAAATGACATCACCGAAGTCGAGGATCGGTAGGATAGTCAGTTTTACGAGGGTATGTTTGGCAGCATCAGTGAAGGAGGCTTTGTTGCAAAATAGGAAGCCGATTCTAGATTTAATTTTGGATTGGAGATGCTTAATGTGAGTCTTGAAGGAGAGTTTACAGTCTAACCAGACACCTAGGTATTTGTAGTTGTCCACATATTCTAGGTCAGAACCGTCCAGAGTAGTGATGCTAGGGCGGGTGCGGGCAGCGATCGGTTGAAGAGCATGCATTTAGTTTTACTTGCATTTAAGAGCAGTTGGAGGCCACGGAAGGAGAGTTGTATGGCATTGAAGCTTGTCTGGAGGTTTGTTAACACAGTGTCCAAAGAAGGATGTACACAGAATGGTGTCATCTGCGTAGAGCTGGATCAGAGAATCACCAGCAGCAAGAGCGACATCATTGATGTATACAGAGAAAAGAGTTGGCCAAAGATTTGAACCTTGTGGCACTCCCACAGACTGCCAGATGTCCAGACAACAGGCCCTCCAATTTGACACACTGAACAGGTCGATGAAGACTGCTGCACAGTATTGTCTTTTATCAATGGTGGTTATATCATTTAGGACCTTGATCGTGGCTGAGGTGCACCCATGACCCGCTCGGAAACCAGATTGCATAGCGGAGAAGGTACGTCGGGATTTGAAATGGTCGATGATCTGTTTTGTCTTTCGAAGACTTTAAAAAGGCAGGGTAGGATAGATATAGGACTGTAGCAGTTTGGGTCTAGAGTGTCTCCCCCTTTGAAGAGGGGGATGACCGCGGCAGCTTTCCAATCTTTAGGGATTTCAGACGATACGAAGGAGAGGACTTTGCACCAGAGGATTGTGCAGCACTAGCCCAAAAATAGTGCCAGGAGGTGGCTGACTGGCTCTATTGAGTGGAGATTTTGTTGTCCCTTAATGGGAGATTTTGTTTATATTATAAAGTCCTTTTGAATTAAACTTCTTTGGAGATCAAGTGTCTGTTGTTCAGAGTTGGAAAGATGATCTCMCTGCATGTCAGTGAGCAGAGGAAGAGAGAAATTCATAAAATGTCTACTACTGGATTCCCATAGAGTCTAGGTTATGCTACTCGTGTGTGTGTCTCGTATGTCAGCATACCCCCTAAATCTCTTTCGTGAGCCTGCTAATTTGGCCTCTGTGTTTTTTCCTTTGCTGGCTGGTGGTCTTGGTGTGTGTCTGGGTGGTGTCTGAGTGACATGAGCAGGCTGCAAGCCAGGAGACTGACAGCGGGAGGGTAGGGAGAGGGATGGATAGCGTGGAAGGGAGAAGGAGATTGTGTGAACTAACACTCGCACTGTACTCCCCCCCCCCCCTTACTAGCTCCGACTTTTGCTGATTGCTACTTTATTGAGGAAACATGTACTTGTCCCACATAGCTATCTTAAGATGAATGCACTTAACTGTAAGTCGCTCTGGACAAGGGCGTCTGCTAAATTACTAAAATGTGAAGGATTGAAAGACGTGGTGCCTAATTAGAGCTGAGAGAACACAGCAGGAGGCTGATTGCTGATCGAGGTTCGGAGTTACCATACCAACCGCTAGGGAAGTAACGATTCACTTATAGGCATAGATGCAAGTGCATCCTTCCTTGGGACCCCAAACCGATCCAAATGTAGTATACATCGGGTCAGAAAATGTATTCAAAATTTAGGAATGGCCGCTTCAGTATTATTATATATTATTTTTTAGTCATATTACTTTCTGAAAATACCTTTTATCTTTTGTGACAACTGATGCGTCCTCTCCTTCAGTGTCGAAATAAGCATTGTAACTGTTGACAGGCATTGATCAACAAGTCATTTTCGAAATGCTGAGCAATCCAGACATTATCAGTAGCCTAGTCAACCGGTGCATTGTGCACCACTTTGCGTGCTGACCGAGGTAGGCTGCGTGTCACCTTCAGCACCTTCAAATGTTTGTAAAATGGCTTGCGCAATACTAGGATTTATTAGTTCAATAAACTAATATGTGTAATTTGCAAGGTTATTTTGATCAAATGCACTGTTGAAAATTGTGTTTTACCTTAAGTAGCCTAAGCAACCACCTGAGATGCGACTCGTCTGGCTATAGACTCAACCTGCTCCACTACAGCCCAGTCGATGAGAATGGGGGGTGTGCTCGGTCCTCTTTTTCCTGTAGTCCATGATCATCTCCTTTGTCTTGATCACGTTGAGGGAGAGGTTGTTGTCCTGGCACCACACAGGCAGGTCTCTGACCTCACTATAGGCTGTCTCATTGTTGTCGGTGATCAGGCCTACAACTGTTGTCATTGGCAAACTTAATGATGGTATTGGAGTCGTGCTTTGCCGTGCAGTCATGAGTGAACAGGAAGTACAGGTGGGGACTGCGCACGCACCCCTGGGGGGCCCCCGTGTTGAAGATCAGCGTGGAGGATGTGTTGTTACCTACCATTACCACCTGGGGGCGGCCCGTCAGGATGTCCAGGATCCAGTTGCAGAGGGAGGTTTTTAGTCCCAGGGTCCTTAGCTTAGTGATGAGCTTTGAGGGCACTATGGTGTTGAATGCTGAGCTGTAGTCAATGAATAACATTCTCACATAGGTGTTCCTTTTGTCCAGGTGTGAAAGGGCAGTATTGAGTGCAATAGAGATTGCATCGTCTGTGGATCTGTTGGTGCGGTATGCAAATTGGAGTGGGTCTAGTGTTTCTGGGATAATGGTGTTGATGTGAGCCATGACCAGCCTTTCATAGCATTTCATGGCTATAGATGTGAGTGCTATGGGTTGGTAGTCATTTAGGCAGGTTACCTTGGTGTTCTTTGGTACAGGGACTATGGTGGTCTGCCTGAAACATGTTGGTATTACAGACTCAGACAGGGAGAGGTTGAAAATGTCAGTGAAGACACTTGCCAGTTGGTCAWCGCATGCTCAGCGTACACGTCCTGGTAATCCGTCTGGCCCAGCGGCTTTGTGAATGTTGACCTGTTTTAAAGGTCTTACTCACATCGGCTGCGGAAAGCGTGATCACACTGTCGTCCGGAACAGCTGATGCTCTCATGCATGTTTCAGTGTTACTTGCTGCGAAGCGAGCATATYAGTTGTTTAGCTCGTCTGGTAGGCTCGTGTCACTGGGCAGCTCTCGGCTGTGCTTCCCTTTTGTAGTCTGTAGAAGTTTGCAAGCCCTGCCACATCTGACGAGCGTCGGAGCCGGTGTAGTACAATTCGATCTTAGTCCTGTATTGATGCTTTGTCTGTTTGATGGTTCGTCGGAGGGCATAGTGGGATTTCTTATAAGCTTCCAGGTTAGAGTCCCGCTCCTTGAAAGCGGCAGCTCTACCCTTTAGCTCAGTGCAAATGTTGCCTGTAATCCATGGCTTCTGATTGGGGTATGTACGTACGGTCACTGTGGGGACGATGTCCTCGATGCACTTATTGATGAAGCCAGTGACTGATGTGGTGTACTCCTCAATGCCATCGGAAGAATCCCAGGAACATATTCCAGTCTGTGCTAGCAAAACAGTCCTGTCGTTTAGCATCTGCTTCATCTGATCACTTTTTTTGTTTATAGACAGTCACTGGTGCTTCCTGCTTTAATTTTTGCTTGTAAACAGGAATCAGGACGATATTGTTATTGTCAGATTTGCCAAATGGAGGGCGAGGGAGAGCTTTGTACTCTCTGTGTGTGAAGTAACGGTGGTCTAGAACTTTCTTCCACCTCTGGTTACACATTTAACATGCTGATAGAAATTAGATAAAACGGATTTAAGTTTCCCTGCATTGATTCCCCAGACACTAGGAGTGCCGCCTCTGGATGAGCGTTTTCCTATTTGCTTATGGCCTTATACAGCTCATTGAGTGCGTTTTTAGTGCCAGCCTCRGTCTGTAATGGTATGTAGACAGCTATGAAAAATACAGATAGTGTGGTCTACAGCTTATCATGAGATACTCTACCTCAGGTGAGCAAACTCCTGAGACTTCCTTAGATATCGTGCACCTGCTGTTTACAAGTATGCATAGGGCCCTGCCCCGTGTCTTACCAGAGGCTGCTGTTCTGTCCTGCCGATAGTGCCAGCTGTATGTYCTGAATGTCGTCGTTCAGCCACAACTCGGTGAAACATGAGATATTACAGTTTTTAATGTCCCGTTGGTAGGTCATACGTGCTTTCAGTTCGTCCTATTTATTTTCCAGCGATTGAACGTTAGCTAGCAGAACGGAAGGCAGGAGCAGATTAGCCACTTGCCGCCTGATCCTCACAAGGCATCCTGATCTCTTTCCGCGAAACCTACATTTCCTTTTCAAGCCAATCACGGGGATCTGGGCCTGGGCGGGTATATATCCCTCGCGTTCGGCTCTTTGAAGAAKAATTCCTCGTACAATTTGAGGTGAGAAATCTCAGTTCTGACGTCCAGAAGCTCTTTTCGGTCATAAGAGACGGTAGSAGCATCATTATGTACGAAACAAGTTACGAACAATGCGAAAAAACAAACAAAATAGTTGGTTAAGAGCCGATAAGACGGCAGCCCTACCCTCCAGCGCCATCATTACCCTACGCTCCGGCACAACATCATGTRTGCTATTTAGAGGGTGAATGGGCAAGACAAAATATTTAATTGCCTTTAACGGGGTATGGTAGTAGGTTCCAGGCGCACCGGTTTGAGTGTGTCAAGAACTGCAACGCTGCTGGGTTTTTCACGTTCAATGGTTTTACTGTGTATCAAGAATGGTCCACCACCCAAAAGACATCCAGCCACCTTGACACAACTGTGGAAAGCATTGGAGTCGACATGGGCCAGGATCCCTGTTGAACGCTTTTAACACCTTGTAGAGTCTTCAAGGTCTCAGAGCAAGTGACGTCACCGATTGAAACGCTATTAGCGCGCACCACCGCTAACTAACTAGTCATCGGTTACAYCCTGATGAATTGAGGCTGTTCTGAGTGCAAAAGAGGGCTGCAACTCAATATTAGGAAGGTGTTCCTAATGTTTTGTAYACTCAGTTTATATACACACACACCCTGAATCACTCCATCACACGAGCTCCATCAGCAGCAKATGTATCTAGATGCGTATCAAATCGTCTTGAAAGGGAAAGCACATCCCTACCAACCTCCCATCATAGATATGAACTACTGCTCCACCTGCTGATCCCAATCCTGTAGTGAACAGCCCCGGCCTTCTGCCCTAGCTTCTCTCTCTGCCCCCTTCCCTCAAAGAGCACTTTGTTGGCTGCGAAATGGGAAGCACAGGTCACGCCATCTCGTTTACACACACCACACACACACACACACACACACACACACACACACAGAGGAAACCAAGTGTTACACCGCGTCCTTCACACCGCCCACCTTGTCCCACATCAAACCAGCTATTCTCACCTGGCTGGGCTGACAGGACACCAAAACAACCAGCCAACAATATAGATTAGACCCGCTAAAAAAATCAATACAGGGCTCCAGACTAACATTTTTTAGTTTCCTTGGTGGCACCAGCCCATGATTTAGTTATTTCTGCGGCGTTGCGCAATAATTTTTTTGTCTTCTAAAAYCATTCACAGTGCTTTATTAAAGTGTAATAGACTAAAAAGATGACTGCTATGGTGTGTGGTCATCCATACCCCCTCCCAAAATGAGCGGAAACTCAAAACACATTAGCTAGAGCGCTAACTCCAAATATAGTACCCACTTGGGTAGCCATGTATTAATCTAACAGTAAATGTTGAATCCTATGTACTCTCAATGGCCAATGTGCATTTTGCATGCTCCATATCGCAAAGCTAAATCTAATTTCTTGTAAAATAGTTGCTATTGAGAGTTGAGAAATAAAAAGTATACCTACAGAAAGCTGAGAACATCTCCCAAACTCTGACAACAGGATAGCTGTGTGTTTCCCGTCAATTTGMTTTCTTTATTTTTGAAATTATTATTTTTTTCCTCTGAAGGAGTGCGAGAGTGGCTTTCTTGACACAGCAGCAGTCCCCAGCGGAATGGATACAGGGGCAGGCAGACACTTTCATTACAGGAATCATGGTAATGATTGGTTTCAGCCTCCTAATCATGGTTTTGAGTGAGGTGACCATGTAGACTGTGCAGCTTGCACCGACGTGACCAATTTTTTAAAAAATACGGCAAAGTCAAAATGTCTCAATGTGACTAAATGGAGTCCTGCAATACACTACTGATTTACTTAGCTACAGTTGAAGTCAGAGGTTTACATACACTTAGGTTGGAGTCATTAAAACTCATTTTTAACCACTCCACAAATTTCTTGTTAACAAACTATTGTTTTGGCAAGTCGGTTAGGACATCTACTTCGTGCATGACACAAGTCATTTTTCCAAAAATTGTTTACAGACAGATTATTTCACTTATAATTCACTATCACAATTCCAGTGGGTCAGAAGTTTACATCTACTAAGTTGACTGTGCTTTTAAACAGCTTGGAAAATTCCAGAAAATGATGTCATGGCTTTAGAAGCTTCTGATAGGTTAATTGACATCATTTGAGTCAATTGGAGGTGTACCTGTGGATGCATGTCAAGGCCTACCTTCAAACTCACTGCCTCTTTGCTTGACATCATGGGAAAATCAGAAGAAATCAGCCAAGACCTCAGAAAAAAAATTGTAGACCTCCACAAGTCTGGTTCATCCTTGGGCGCAATTTCCAAATGCCTGAAGGTACCATGTTCATCTGTACAAACAATAGTACGCAAGTATAAACACCATAGGATCACGCAGCCGTCATATAGTTCAGGAAGGAGATGCGATCTGGTACTTTGGTGCAAAAAGTAAATCAATCCCAGAACAACTGCAAAGGACCATGTGAAGATTCTGGAGGAAACGGGTACAAAAGTATCTATATCCACAGTTAAACAAGTCCTATATCGACATAACCTGCAAGGCCGCTCAGCAAGGAAGAAGCCACTGCTATAATGACCATTGTTATGTTTGGAGGAAAAAGGGGGTAGCTCTGCACACATTGACAACAGCCACCCTCAAAGCATCATTACCCATCGCTCCACAAAACCCGGGTGAACAACTACTTCAAGGTCTCAGAGCGAGAGACGTCACCGATTGAAACTCTATTAGCGCATCCCGCTAACTAGCTAGTCATTTCACATCGGTTACACTACCACTAAGTACGCCTACTGTAATATTTTTGGTGTTGAGTAGCCTACAGTATATCAGAATTTGGGGCAGTCCAGCATTTAGGTTGGGGGSAAAAGTTGATGCAAAACATTGTTGAATTAAAACGTTCAGCTGACAGGTCCACAACCATTTTCCTTTGTTTTCTCTTTCAGAAACAGTCAGTCCGTTGCCAAACGCAGCATAATTTTTACTTTCTGCCAACAAAACATTTTTGATAAAATCTGCCATTCTTTTCTTTTAGAAATGACCGTGGCCTAATTCCAATAGTTCCAAATTGGAAATAAAGGGCGTTATCACCTTTTAAAAAGGTGTATGGGGGATGTTTTTCAGGCTGAGTTATAATACTCGGTCACGCGCGCACAGTTTTAGAAGGGCATGATTTATAACGGGGAAACATATGATGTGCTCCAAGCGTTGTCTCACGTCAGATGGCGGAACACTCATCCCTCAACCGATCTCTTGTAGGAGCAAAATAAAGATTTTGCTCATCCGCCTTACACTCGTTCCTAATTCTGAAAATCACTCCGCTCTCTGACGCACTGACTACTACGGCAAACCATGCTCCGGCTAGCAACCCAGTGCCAGCTTGTTTGAATGGACATACTGTAGCTAGTTTGCCAGCCTGTTGATGAAGTTCTACGACACARGTTATGGGACTGTTCTCAGAAATCAGCATATATCTGACTCTGACAGCTGGCACTGTGSCTCGTTACTTTGTAACATCACAGTGCAATTAGCTGCGCTGTAGAACTCTGCGCTATAATCACGGCAAAACAGATATCGTAACTTATTTGTGCATTAGCGAAAACTTCACTACACTCGCTAGAGGGAGTGTTCAGCGTTGACTGAGTGAACTGGCATTGTTAGCATGCCTGCCTTTTCATATGGATTGATTTGATACTGGTTCAGCCAGCAAGCAGACACTACATTTTTGTGCAAATTTCCAATTTCATAAGTACTGATTCTACYACCACAACACCTTTGCTAGAAGTAGAATTAGGTGATGAAAGCTTGCTCATGAAAAAAAAAATCTTGAATATTAACTACAGGATATTTTGATGAAGAAAGTAAGTTGAGTGGACAATGTCATCACCGTGGTAACATTTTCAAATGTTTGGACAGCATATTGTGGCCAAACTTCTCTTTAGCTAGCCCATGTGTGTTTGCGAGTTATCAGTGCAAATGGCCGTCGTCGCGTTCTGACACGACAAATGTGCGTCAGGTTGAGAAATCTCAAATGTTTTTTTCCCAGAGTGYGTACAGATATTTAGTGTGAAATTTACACAATGTTTACAAATGAGGCCCCAGGAGAGACACGCTGTGCACCATTCAGGGTCATAAAAATGTCCTAAAGTCTCATTCCAAATCATTCAGTGGTGTCAATGGAATCGTTGTGCAAAAATTCCATTAGATTCAACCCCACATGACTGAGTTCATACAGAACATAAAATATCCTCTAATGGGCTAGATATCCTCTCAGATCCTTTTCTCCCCCCGGTCTAATGGAGATCCTACCAGATCCTGTAACGGATCCTAACAGATCTTCTCCAATCCCCAGGTCTAATGGAGGTTCTCCCAGATCGTTGCACCATGATTGCCAAGAAGGAGCTGGTGTACGCGGGCACGGTGGGCATCGTGTCCTGGCTGGGCGGCATCGTCTTCATCAACCGCAAGAAGACCAGCGATGCCAAGAGTGTCATGGCCGACGCTGCGAAGACCATGCTGGACGACCAGGTAATTCTACGGGACTAATCTATGGTACTCTGGGCCATGCCAAAGTCATGATTAACTCCCACCTGATTGGCAATTATGCCAGATAGTGAGATGGCGCATAACACTGAGCGACTGATTTATAACATTCCCAAGCCAATATATCCTGAAACTTAACCCATTCAAGTTTRAATAGTTGATATTTTGTGTTTTTCTAATCTAATTTCTAGCTGAGTATCTAGGTCAATCTCAACCACCGATATTGACATACTGTGTCCATGCTTCCTCATGGGCCTCACCTTTGACCCCTGACCTTTGCCCCCCCCGTAGATCCGGCTGTGGGTGTTCCCTGAGGGCACACGGAACCAGAGGGACGACCTGCTGCCCTTCAAGAAGGGAGCCTTCCACCTGGCAGTGCAGGCACAGGTGAGCCACATGTCTGTTTATGTCCATGCCTCCTATTTCAGTGGTCACTATTTGGAGGGAGTTGGTGTGTGTGTGGTGATCTGGATTTAGATTATGGTGTTTACCGAGTAGGGAGGCTCTGGTAGTTTGGGGTTGTGGTCGTGGGTATTATACCTATTTAGGACACAAGGGGGAGCTAACAACCTAACGTGGTTTACTGAATGAACATGATCTGATTTTCAAATGATATTTTCACTACCTTTTGTCAGAGAAAAAGAAAGGGGGGTGGAGAGAGTCCTAGAGGGAGAGAGACGTAATGAAAAGGGTTTGAGGTAACCGAGAGAGGGTGATAGGATGAGTGTTGGTGTGAGAAAGGCACAGGTAGGTTTTCTGAGGTGAGAAGAGTGGGGGATACACAAAGGATTAGTCTTTGAAAGCTTGGCCCTGAAGAAGCAGCACTAATCTCTCAGTTCAAAGGCTGCTGTCTGTACTGAAAGTCGGATGTCTCTCTCTCCACTGTGGTTCAAGCTGTCGTCTCTCAGCACCAGTCAGTGAGGGAGGGAAGGGGTGGACAGAGGGGAGGTGGATGTGTGTACAGACAGACTGTGTGTAGCTGGGTCAGCCATGCATATGATTGTCTGTATCTGATTGTTCATGTTTGCCTTTGTCTTGCCCGAGGGAAGGAAAAATCATTGAAAAGATTAAACTTATCTTGGGGAAAAGAATGGTATTTAGGTACCCAGGGCTTGAATCGAATGTGGAACGAACTGTCATGGTAACTCTCTCCCTCCCTCCCTCCCAATTCGCTTTTCTCACTCTCTTCCTCTCGACCCCCCCCCCCCTCGCTCTCTCTCTGTTCTAGGCTCCTATCATCCCCATTGTGTTCTCCTCCTACAGTAACTTCTACCTACGTAAAGAAAAGCTGTTCAACTCAGGTACAGATCACGTTTTAATTCATAGTGAAATTGCTCGTACACAGCTACTCTTGAAAGGAACTGCTCATGACATGTATAGAAAGATGTCTTTTGGTTTCATGCAAACACGTTGATGATGAATGAGGGATGTGCTGATAATGATGGTTGGACTGATGATGATGATGATGATGCTATGCTCAAACCAGGGACCATCACGTTGAAGATCCTTCCGAAGATCGAGACGAAGGGCATGACGTCAGACGACGTGGCCGGCCTCTCCGACAAGTCCTACGACCTCATGCGCTCAGTCTTCCTGAGCATCTCTGGCTTCGCCCCCATAACCCAGAGCAACGGGCCCCCCTCGCACCACTGAACATGTCCCATGTCCGAGAGACCAAAACCTATCCCCCCTTTTTTATATTTTTTCTCCCCCCTCCGCATCGTCCCAGCTCCCTACCTACGTACCTACAGATTAGGTCAAATATATTGGCACCCTTATGGCGCAGAATGTTCCATTTCCTCTTTTCAAAACTGTTTGAATGGCACCTGCAACTTACCACAGGTGTGMGATAAATTACACAGTAAACGAGATATTGCCTCTAACCAAATTATATTGCCCCCAATCAAGAGTCCAGGACATTTTTCTTTGAAATGTGCAGTTGTAAACAAAGTTTTCAATTTCAACTTGTTTTTGAAGAAATAGAGAATTGTGCAAGGGTGCCAATRTATTTGAGCACATCTGTACCAAGATACAACGCACCCACCAGGCCTCTGTCATGAACTCATCTGTTGTTTTGGCCTGGTACAGTTTGGTTCTGGTTGGCTCCTGCKCCGACCCAGCCCCCATACAGTGCAGTCCTGACTCTTCACTACAGAAGACCTGTTGGCTCTGCAGGTTATGAGTAGAGTGACGGACGGCAAGCAAAACGGAACATTATTCATGTGCGTTCCTCATGCATGCTTTGGGATACCTTTTTTCTACCTCCACCTTTTTAAAAGAGGCTTTATTGTTATTGTCTTTTTTATTTTTTTATTTTGTCAGTCAGTGGTTGTACTTTTGCTTTTTTYCCTTCCTTCCTGCTCAACTTTTTAGTTTTTTCATATGTTGAYGGTGGATCTTTATATTTTCCTCTGGTGCTGCCTTAACTTTTTTTCTTAATGCGCTATAAAAGACACGCACAGCACACAACCACCCTGCTTTAACCACTCCCACCGCTAACACACACACACAACACACCACGGTACCCCCTCCCCCAACACCCCACCCAACCCCAGTATATCCTCTCCTGTTCTGTTGTGCATACCAGCCTCTTGCCTCTTTTGAAGGAGTAGGGAACCAGGGTCTGGACCATGGGTCTTGAGGGGAGATGGAGGGCGACAGAGCGAAAGGAGAGGTTAGTAGTTGACCAGGGACTTGTTCTTTATCTGTGTCTCAGTGCAATCAACTCTATCGTTACATACAGTGCATTCGGAGAGTATTCAGACCCCTTGACTTTTTCCACATTTTGTTACGTTACATTCTAAAATTGATTAAATCGTTTTTTCCCCTTCAATTTACACACAATGCCACGTAATGACAGAGCAAAAATAGGTTTTTAGAAATGTTTGCAAATTTATATARAAATATTTTAAAAAGCGCTGCAGAAATGTTTTGGTACCCTTGCCTAGATTTGTGCGTCGACACAGTCGTGTCTCACAGCTCTACGGACAATTGCTTCGACCTCATGGAATGATTATTGCTCTGACATGCACTGTCAACTGTGGGACCTTTTTATATTGACAGGTATGTGCCYTTCCAAATCATGTCCAATCAATTGAATTTACCACAGGTGGAGTCCAATCAAGTTGTAGAAACATCTCAAGGATGCACCTGAGCTCAATTTCGAGTCTCATATCAAAGGKTCTGAATACTTATGTAAATAAGCCATTTCTGTTTATTATTTTTGATGTTTACCTGTTTTTCACTTTGTCACAATTAGGGAATTGTGTGTAGATGAGGATTATTTTTTAAATCCGTTTTTAGAATAGGCTGTAAYGTAATAATGTGGAAAAAGTCACAGGATCTGAATACTTTCTGAATGCACTGTACATACCACACTTGCTTTTCAATCCATGTGATCAAAATAGCTCAATGACATACTGTGACGACGCCAAACAAGCTATACAAAAAATACACAAAGAAACAAAAGTACAACGACGACGAGAACAATCATCAGTGAATTCATGGACGCTAGTGGACTCAACGATTTAMAAACACTGTGCGTTGTTGGTGTACTAGCCTGGCAGGTAGCCTAGTGGTTAGAGCATTGTGCCAGTAACCAGAAGGTYGCTAGTTTGAATTCCAGAGCCAACAAGGTGAAAAATCTGTCTGTGCCCTTGAGCAAGGCACTTAAACCTAATTGCTCCAGGGCCGCCGTTGATGGCAGACCCTGGCCGTGACCTCACTCTCTGGGGGTGTCTCGGGGAGTTGGGCTATGCAAAAACACACATTTCCCATTCACACATGTATTAATACACATTGTACATGTGTGAAATAGGACATATATAAGCACCCACCAAATTATTATTACTACGTTGTCTTGTTTTTTCTCCCCCAACAGCTTAGAAATAACATTGTGCAAAAAGTGTATTTTCTTCAGCTGTTTTATGTATTTTGCTTTATATTTATTTCTACATCATATGATCGTTTATTTCGCTTGTTTGTTTAAAAAAAAAAAAAAAAATTAACAATGGGCTCAGTTGGTAGAGAGTGGCTCTTGTAACACCAGGGTTGTGGGTTTGATTCCTCACCCATATTTAAAATGTGGGTAAAAGTGTCTGCTAAATGGCCCAAATTTGACTCCACTTTTTTGTCTCAAGTATCTCTTCTCTAATTTAAGAAGTGTCAGGTGATTTCATGAAGTTCAAGATTCCGTTTTGTGCCATGTCAGTGTGCAAGTGTWTTTTWWWTWTTTTWWAAACGTTACACAGTGGAGAGCGGTTTTACTGAGGGGGAGTGTTTTAAACGTTACACATTGGAGAGAGGTTTATCTGAGGGGGGTGTTTTTAAACCTACCACTATGGAGTGATCTAGATGTTACAGTACGTGTTTTAAATGTAACAAGTGATCTGTTAGTGATTGATCGTTTTTCATGGTTGCCAAGGAAAAATATGTTATTAGTCCTCGCTGTACTGCAGTGATGACGGTAGAGACAGTCGCCAGGTTTCACATTTCGAATCAAATGTTTGACATGAAGTTGTTTTTATGGTCCTCTTAACTAGAATTGTTATTAATGGTGCATTTCCGATGAGGATTTACCCCAGTGATTTACCCAAGGCTCACACTTTTCGGTTTCTATCTACGTGGGTTAGCACCTGTCTCACTGGGCCATGGCTTTGTCGGACCTGCTCTAACTTGGAGGCAAGGCCCTGGGAACTTTTCAGCTGGCATTTACATAGCAATGGCTAACTGTGAAATGTAACACCTTCCCACAAAGCAACTGTCTTGAATGATGCAGATGTTGTTGATTCTGCACGTCTCAAGTCACTCTTGATGTAAACACAATTACACTAGAGCTTCCATTTAACCAACACTGGCAACCCATTGGTGTGGGGGTTAAGTCTTAATGGAAAAGCACCATAACTAACTACTAATAAACACCGCTTGTTTTCAGCCTAGCCCAAAAAATACATATCTGAAGAGGTGAAATAGGAATGAAATGCTCCTCAAACTGAACACCACGGACCTGTATTTTGGTAACCCCTGTGATACCCGTAGTTAAGAAGTAAAATATAGCCTAATAAATTGCGCAATTGTCAATTGCTCTAAAACAATCTTGGTATTGTAACAGCACAGTAACGACTCTTGTAAATCTTTTGCTTGGCCAAATGTTCCCTATTGGTACCTGGTAACTAGGAGGGCTGCTGTCCGAGTGGTTACCTTAGCTTTATACTTGAGAAACAGGTCCTGTTTATACTATAGATTAATGAGGAATAGGGATATGTGTTAAGGGAATGTCTCAACACCTACTGTAGTTTTCTGACCAATTTATGATACGCAAAACCGAACTAAGAGTTTATCTTATCGATGGATGGTGTATGATATGTAAAGTCTGACTGCAGTTTAGAAGGCTTGGGCTATTTAAAGGAATTGGCTGAGATTTGTGACATTTTAGCCTTATGTCAAAAGGTGGTACAGTAATCATCAAATGTAGGATTGTGAAGTAATTAAACTTGAGGTTTTATATTTTGTAATTAATAGACAGATGACGTCTTACAGTAAATTACTGCTACTTTTTTATTTATGGCAATACAGTTTCTTATCATTTGCGTACAGATCTTGACATTTTTGTATTCACTGCTTTTACTTTACAGTTTGATAAAATGTCGCTTGCAGCTTTTTGCCTGTCAAAAACGCCAGGGTGAGAATGTATTTCGGCATTCATGATTTTTTTTGTGTACTACTCTGGCTGGTTTACACAGGCAGCCCACTTCTTATATTATGCCCAATTATTGGCAAACGCTGATCTGATTGGTCGAAAGACCAATTAGTGAAAACATATCAGAATTGCGCTACCTGTGTATATGCAGCCTAATTGCATGTAACTCTCTTTTTTTTCTTTTTCTTTCTCTTCATTTTTTCAAGTATAACATATTCCAATAGAATGTTATCTTGCATAATGTTGGTTTCTGACACTACAAAATGTGTCTGAAATTTATTTATTTGAAATTAAGTGTTAAATTAGTTAACCTCCAGAATACATTTTTTTAATTCTTGTGCACCTAAACTTCCTGAGGAGCAGGGTTTGGGGTCAATCAATTCAGAAAATAAATTGAATTTCCAAATCCAATTTTCCTCAATTCTTCTAATGAGACAAATATGGAATTACAATATCAGTTTACTTCCTGAAATGACTGCATTGAAATGGTGTTGATAAATTGCTCACGTTGTAGGAGTGAAAACATTGTGTTTCGTCTGGCAATGAACCTGTGTACTACTACTCCTCTTCATAGTCAAGTGGCTGCAGGAGCTTTAGTGTCACCTGTTGGACTCTTGGCTTACTTGGCTCCTAGGAGTAAATCAACTCGACACTCGGGCTTTCCTCATCTTTGTTATTGAAGACCAGTAACACCATTTAATTAAAATACCAGTCGGTCGGTCCCAATACATAAAATTAATCTGTGACATCA
Source organism: Salvelinus sp. IW2-2015 (assembly GCF_002910315.2). NCBI lineage: Eukaryota > Metazoa > Chordata > Actinopteri > Salmoniformes > Salmonidae > Salvelinus > Salvelinus sp. IW2-2015. The sequence continues at coordinate 6,059,553 of NC_036844.1, read as the reverse complement.
GTTTTTGTTCACAGGAGAGTATATTTATGAGAGCATTTTTTATTTGTTTTGCTTATGTGGTGGTGTTACATTTTTTTGAATCCTGCAACAAAGATGTTTTGAATGTTCAAAGATGCTACCAATTTGGCACTAACCAAATGTAAACTGCCAATGATTTTAGGCTAACTCTTGACCATTGTCTATGATTATTTTCATGGACGTTTTGTAGCTCAACTTCCTAGTGTGTCAGCTAAAAGCGTCATTGACTCGATGACCGTGATAACTCGACAGGCTCTGCAACATTTCTTTAGAGAGCCTTGTTGATTGATCTGGTGTTTTATTTTTTTTTATTTTTTTCACAATTCAATTTGAGAAATATTCAAAATTTAATTAAGCACTTCATGTTGAGTTTGGGTGGTATATAAAAATGATCTTAAAATATTCTATGAGTTTCACCAAAGCTATTAAAGTGTAATCTGTTCGTAGCTTAAGATAACTATGTACAACTAAGCTGGCCAAAGTGTCTTGTCTTATCACATCCTGGTGAGCCTTCTGTGTGTGTGATGTTTGATGAATGCCTTGGGAAATGATAAATAAATGTCATTTTTTCTTAAAGAGCTGTTACTTTATTGCTGTGTGTGTCATTTCTTTAAATTATCATTTTATCCTTGGACACTCAGGCTTTGCAGATGAGTTAGGATGGCTCCGGCAATACAATTCTTTCCCAAACTCTCCATTGAATTGACATTGGAACTATACTGAACAAAAATATAAACGCAACATTTTATCGAGTTACAGCTCATATAAAGAAATCAGTCAATTGAAATACACTGCTCAAAAAAATAAAGGGAACACTTAAACAACACAATGTAACTCCAAGTCAATCACACTTCTGTGAAATCAAACTGTCCACTTAGGAAGCAACACTGATTGACAATAAATTTCACATGCTGTTGTGCAAATGGAACAACCCAGCAGCAGGACCGCTACCTCCGCCTTGTGCAAGGAGGAGCACTGCCAGAGCCCTGCAAAATGACCTCCAGCAGGCCACAAATGTGCATGTGTCTGCTCAAACGGTCAGAACAGACTCCAGAGGGTGGTATGAGGCCCGACGTCCACAGGTGGGGGTTGTGCTTACAGCCCAACACCTTTACAGGACGTTTGGCATTTGCCAGAGAACAACAAGATTGGCATATTCGCCACTGGCCCCTGTGCTCTTCACAGATGAAAGCAGGTTCACACTGAGCACATGTGACAGACGTGACAGAGTCTGGAGACGCCGTGGAGAACGTTCTGCTGCCTGCAACATTCTCCAGCGTGACCGGTTTGGCGGTGGGTCAGTCGTGGGGTGGCATTTCTTTGGGGGCCGCACAGCCCTCCATGTGCTCGCCAGAGTAGCCTGACTGCCATTAGGTACCGAGATGAGATCCTCAGACCCCTTGTGAGACCATATGCTGGTGCGGTTGGCCCTGGGTTCCTCCTAATGCTAGACCTCATGTGGCTGGAGTGTGTCAGCAGTTCCTGCAAGAGGAAGGCATTGATGCTATGGACTGGCCCGCCCGTTCCCCAGACCTGAATCCAATTTAGCACATCTGGGACATCATGTCTCGCTCCATCCACCAACGCCACGTTGCACCACAGAACTGTCCAGGGAGTGGCGGATGCTTTAGTCCAGGTCTGGGAGGAGATCCCTCAGGAGACCATCCGCCACCTCATCAGGAGCATGCCCAGGCGTTGTAGGGAGGTCATACATGCACGTGGAGGCCACACACACTACTGAGCCTCAGTTTGACTTGTTTTAAGGACATTACATCAAAGTTGGATCAGCCTGTAGTGTGGTTTTCCACATTAATTTTGAGTGTGACTCCAAATCCAGACCTCCATGGGTTGATAAATTTGATTTCCATTGATCATTTTTGTGTGATTTTGTTTTCAGCACATTCAACTATGTAAAGAAAAAAGTATTTAATAAGAATATTTCATTCATTCAGATCTAGGATGTCTTATTTTAGTGTTCCCTTTATTTTTTTGAGCAGTGTACATTCATGAGGCCCTAATCTATGGATTGGGTGCCAGACCCAGCCAATCAAAATGAGTTTTTTCCCCCACAACGGTTTTTATTACAGACAGAAATACTTCTCAGTTTCATCACCTGTCCAGGTGGCTGGTCTCAGACGATCCAGCAGGTGGAGACTCCAGATGAAGGTACTGAGCTGCCGAGGTTACACGTGGTGTGCGGTTGTGAGGACGGTTGAACGTGCTGCAACATTTTTAAAACGACATTGGAGGCGGCTTATGGTAGACAAATTAACATTAAATTCCCTTGCAACAGCTCTGGTGGACATCCCTGCAGTCAGCATGCCAATTGCACGCTACCTCAACTTGACACATCTGTGGTGTTGTGTGACAAAACGGCACATTTTAGAGTGGCCTTTTATTGTTCCCAGCACAAGGTGCACCTGTGTAATGATCATGCTGTTTAAATCAGCTTCTTGAGATGGCAAAGGAGAACTGCTCACTAACAGGGATGTAAACAAATTTGTGCACAAAATATGAGAAATAAGCTTTTTGTGCATATGGACATTTCTGGGGCCTTTTATTTCAGCTCATGAAACATGGGACCAACACTTCATGTTGTGTTTATATTTTTGTTCAGTATAGGAATGTGTTTGAGTGGTCAAAATGAGATATTGATCTGTATAGTTACTTTTCTTCCAAGTGGCTTCACATTAAAAAAATCAAAATTCACACACAATAAATCCTCTACTAGACATTTTTTAATTGATCCATTTTATTACAAAAAGTTACAAAGCTATGTAAAAAAAGAATAAAAAAGCCAACTGTCTATTGTAGCTCTATGAGATAAGCACAAGGAATTATAACTTAAATAGATAAATACAGATGTCCATGCTAGACCCGCCATGGGGGCTCTGACAGTGAAACCAGCTGCACTGATGTGAACCTAAAACACGGAAACCAGATACATCATAATCAAAATGGCTGTTTAACCTTAGACTCTCAGATTGTCCAGTAATGTGGTAATGGGAGAACGAGGCCCCAGTAACCCTGTCACAGGTAGTGATGTTACGCTATTCTATGTCTTTTGGTAAAACAACAATGTAAAGACATGAAATTATGCTGTTGGGAGAGAAAAGAGACTCAGCACATGACAAGTTTGCCCGTCATAGAGCCAGTCTTTGGCTAGCTCATTCATTTATTTATTTAAACTTTTATTTAACTAGGCAAGTCAGTTAAGAACAAATTCGTATTTACAATGACGGCCTACCCCGGCCAAACCCTCCCCTAACACAGACGACGCTGGGCCAATTGTGCGCCGCCCTATAGGACTCCTGATCACGGCCGGTTGTGATACAGCCCGGGATCGAACCCGGGTCTGTAGTGATGCCTCTAGCATCAAGGAACCCTGAAACATATACACAAACCACCTTTAGCGTCTATTCATGGCGGTATCTTCTGGCCAGGGGAGTTTTGTTAAGAGCCCCGACGCTCGTTCGGGAACGTTAACGCGCCTCGCTTGYGGTACGGTTTTGGAAACATAAGGAACGTATCTTTCGTATCAGCGAGAAATAATTGTAAAAAAAACAAAAGGTTAAATTACTACACACCTTTTATATGGTTAGGGTTAGTGCTCCCATGCACGCGGCCAAATCTCCATGTTACAGCGCTTGTTTACGGAAGACAGATGGTGGACAGAGACAACCACCTGTGCTATCTAGCTCTCTAGAGTGTGTTCGAACACCTGTGTGTAAGCGTAACTGGGTGAGGAAGTGTAGTTTGACGGCTGGAGGCACACAGACGTAAGGATCTGGGCAAACCTGTTTCAGTAAGTATCTTTTTTATTTGAACGATTCATTCCCGCTGATATGAAAGATATGTTTTCTATGTTTCAGAAACCATAGCGGAAGCGATGATTATTGACGTTTCTAAATGTTAAAACAGCGTTGGGATTGTAGTTCACATGGTGCTACCGGTAACTAGTGTTTATAGCTGAGAACCCGTGAGATAAGGCAGAATGCCTTGTTAATGCCTTGGGTTCTCGAGAGCAAGTCTTTGGGCTGGTACAGGAACATGAATGCACAAACGTTGAGTAGGCCTATGTTCTGCTGACTTTCTTCCTCCTACCATATCCCTGGGCTGGGGCAATCATTCCATTCCTATTGTTATTGTTTTGTGAATTCAGACTGTGGACATGTCTGGTTGGTTTTCACCCAGTCATGTTCTGTGTCTAATTCTCCTGGCAGGAACCTGTAGTGAGGACAGAAAAGTGGAAAAATCAGTCCCACTGGGCACATATGCCAATTCAATGTCTATTCCAATTTAGTTCAACGTAATTTCATTGAAAAGACGTGGGAACAACATTGATTTAACCAGTGGGGTGTTACTATCTATAGTCAAACAAATAATTTCACATCCACTTCAAGCCTCTATACGGCCAATTTGTCCTGTCCAACAAGGGGAGTACAACGAAAATACATTTTTAACTGTGTGTTTATCCACTCACAGGTACCGAGGCGTTCCTCGAGGAAGCCGATTTGTTCGCTGAGCGAGTCGATGCGGTCCAGCTGCTGGAAGGAGTGAAACAGGAAGCTGGTCTTCTCAGACACGCCCTCGTCCAGCGACATGGGGAACAGACTGGTGAAGGGGGCTAGGACCAACTGAAGCTTCTGGAGGGAAGGGGGGGAGAGATTCAATTCTACTGTAATCCACGGAGCAGTAACAACATGAATTCTAATGAAAAACTCACAAAGGCTTTTTAAAAGGTCACTACCCGTCTGGTGTTTCAAAGGATGCTGGGTTTTGTGAGTGTGTGTGTTCTCTGTCGATGAACAAAGGTTCGTGATTACATTGTGAGTGGTATTTTATATTACACCATGCAGTGTGTGACTAGGGCTGGGTCAAGGTGGGTGGTGGATGCTAGAGGGGCATTAGCAATGGTTATAAGGGGGACTTTACACCCATTCACGAGAGCGTGTGTGTGTTCATGTGATGGTAGAGGAGTGCAGTTGTACCTGCTCTAGCAGCTCTACTCTGTTCTTCAGGCTCTGTACCTCCTCTGTGACCCTTCCACCTGTAGACAACACACACACACAAACACACACACATGAAAATAGAATGTGGATCACCACTATCTAAAACACCCTCCAACTGCACACCAAGGTTGCTTATAGAGAGAAAACGTTTTGAAGACGAGGGGGTACTGCCTGAACTTTTCCGATAAGAACACATATTTTCCTTTTCTGTTGCAAAACGTTTTGATACGATGAAACCTACAGAATATGACCCGGTAGGGTTAGCTTACAGAGAGGTTCAACAGAGGGGGAAAGAGTGTAATGGTTAATCCTTCCTATTCTATCAAAAGCTTGGACTTGTGACATGTCTTTGAGATAGATATTGCCTCTAGCATCTTGCTCTGATCCTGCTACAGAGTGATTCATAAGCAGAGCTATGAAACAAACGGGAAGAGAACCGAAGAACCACAAGCTGGCTGGGGAATTCAGTTCTTTGGGTGAAGCCGGTGACAAATCCATAAATTTGCCTGCATAAGGGTCTGAGAATATGGGAAAATGACAGACACACACCATATAACTGACAGAGAGGGCACTATAAACAGACACACAGTCCATCATGCCTTCTCTAAACATGCGTCGTCCTATCGGTTACAGGACAAGGAGGGGTGAGCTGGGCTGGAGTCCAACCAGTCACCAAGTGTCCCCCTGCTCCCCACGACAGGTCCCCAGAGCTAGGGGTTCAGAGCTGGGGTAGGAACCCGCGTCTTGGAGCTAGGGTCAAACTGAGAACAGTTTTATCTCTCCCAGATGTGGCCTATTATTGAGACAAGAGGACGGGGGGGGAGCGATGACCCCCAGCAGACGAGGTTGATGGAGCTGGAATGAGAGCGCTAGTCCCAGCCAAGAAGAGGGAGAGAGGAGGAAGAAAAATGGCTCCAGAAATGGAAGGAGGGGGGAGGAGGAGGGGGTCAGRCGAGAGCTGTTACGGTCTGAGCAGGGCATTTATTCCCGTGTTTATCTCGGTGATCTTCAACAACATCAGACGTCAGCCTGGATATGAACAGTTAATGGATATAATAGGGCCATTAACCACAACACTGATGTTGCTGCTGCCCTTGCACTCTGTTGGCCAAGGAGAACACTTCTGTACTGAGCCTGCACATATTCCCCCGACTAACTTCCCCTCACCCACGTCACTTTCACCAAGTACAGAGATCTGTCATATGTTTTTTTCCTGCTGTTTTTCTCACTTTGTGCTGATTAGGCAAAAGATCTCCCTAACCCCTATTCATCCATCCACAAGCACGCACGCACACACACACACACTCACACACAAGCCCCTCCACCTCAGCCACACTCAGGCCACACACACACACTCACACACACTCACACACAAGCCCCTCCACCGTACATCCATCCTCAGCCACACTCAGGGGGGTGAACAGCCTGTCTAAGTTTAGCTGAGAAGAGCCATCTTGTGTGAATTTGGTCACAGCCACTTTTTCCCTTCCTCTGGACACAAATACAGACGGACAGAAAGCGGTTAGGAGAAAGAGGTCATTGGTTTGGCAACGCTGCCTCTTCTACTTTATGTACAGTTTTTATGTCTTTGAGTGTGTTTAACGCATGAAAGACAACCTTTCCTGTATGTCTCCCCTCTATCTAGACCAGTGTTTCCCAACTCCGGTCCTCGAGTACCCCCAACAGCACACATTTTTGTTGTTGTAGCCCCGGACAAAAACATCTGATTCATCTTGTCAAGGGCTTTATGATTAGTTGAATCAGGTGTCCTTGTCGGGGCCACAACAAAAAGATGTACTGTTGGTGGGGTCCTCGAGGACCGGAGTTGGGAAACACCGGTCTAGACAGAGAAAAGGGGGGGACATGATTAGTCTTTTGAGAGGTTCATGATTACAACCATACTCCACAGAGGAGAGGAAAGGGAATTTCCTTACGTATTGTCCAGACACTTCTAGACAAGAGGTTATTTTAGCTCGTTGCTATGTTACGCCAAACAAAGCATATCTATAGCTAGGTTTCCATCCAATTGGCTACAGATTTTCATGCGAATGTTCTAAATCTGCATCAAGAAAATATGCACATGTTTCCACCAAACTGATTTGTTGCGTGATGACGTAGTGTACACAAAATGCGTTTTCCACTCTACCAATGGTTTTGTCACAAAAACCGTAGTGTTAAACTCTGGTCKTGGTACATGTGCTCTAGTCAACAACTCTCAGATACAGTGGCGGTAGGCTACTCTACATGATGAGATTATTGTGGATAATAGCGAGAATATTTTTATTGGTCAAGCATCGATCATCATGTCACCAGAATAAGACCCTCAATATTTATTGGTAAGGAGCATCAAGCTCATCACCGTGCACATTCACCACCCTGTGAAGTTCATAACTTATTTCATCTGTAGCCTAATAAACTGCATGCTTTCCCGAGTCGTAGTGGGAGGACYACAYAMCATATCATCACGTTACTCCAAGTTTACGTCAATATGATGGTTATTATATCAATATTTGCGCAAAAAGGCGCTTCGCCWCCATTTCTCGCAWAATACRTTTTATTATGCGAGAACAAAAAAAGTCCCACCATGTCGAACGAAACAAATGATCTGTCGGTATTTATAAAATTGTACCGAAACCTGTTTCCACCACAGTTGTGATTTATTTTTTATACGGTATGACTTTACTGTGGAAGGAAATGTGGTTTCCTTTTTTTCAGAGTGATATGCAGCAGTTTAGAGAAAAGCTTGAGTGTGTGAAAGTGCGGGAGAGAAGGATGCTTCACTCAATACTAAACGAAAGTTCTGTAAACGTGGGACGTTCTCCTAAGCAAAGGATGAGGAAGATAAGTCTACATCAATCTATGTTGAAACAGCAGTTATCAGCATGGTTCATCTGGTCATACCATACTGTACATGACCACGCACTTGGTTGTTGAGCGCATGTGGGCCACTTGCAGTTGGTACCAGTCGCAGTGCATTATTACTCACGGTACGAGTTGAGTTTGGCATAGCGCGTACCAAAAGTAATAATGGACAGCGAGCCTGGCTATTGTCCTGCCTCCTCTTCACTCCCATAGGAGGCTCTGCTGGAACACACACACACACACACACACACATAGCACATGATTGATTACTATGCCTGTGGATGAATATTGAGAGGAGGTAGGTGTACCTGTATCACTGGAGGGGGGTCTGTAATCGTTTGCTGTTGCCTGGCCGGGGCTGGTGGGAGAGGCGGGCGGGGCAGGAGGTGTAGGAGGAGGAGGAAGGCTCTCACAGGAGTGTCTGTCTCTTGCCAGCCTGTAGCCCTCTCTACAAACACACCGGTAGCTGCCTGCCATGTTCACACACTGATGAGAACAGGACTGCTGCTCACTGCACTCATCCACATCTGACAGAGAGAGGGAGGAGAGAGTCACTGATGTTGTTTATTTAAGTGTGCTAGCATGAGTGTGTAGGTGTGTGTATGCGTGTACCTGTTTGGCAGTGTCGTCCTATCCAGCCCAGAGGACAGGCACAGTGGTTGGGTCTTAAACACGTTCCTCCGTTCACACAGGACTGGACACACACCGCTGGTTAGGACAGAGAGAAATAGCATAAGAAACAAATACACACACACACACACATGACATATGGGGTGCTAGGAGAGCGTTAGCCCCCGTTACCTTGGTTACAGTTGTGTGAGTGGAGTTGTCGCCAGCCCGGGCAGCATTCTGGATAAGAGTGTGAGAGTGGCGGCGCTCTGGTCACCTGACGGTAGGCCACCCTGTACACTGTCCTGAAGAAAACACACAACAGAGAGTGAGGAGGTTAGACAGGGTCTGTGCTGCCGACATWGAGTCAGTTAGGTGTGAATAATGATCCTGAGAAATCGAGACTGGTCTGTTACACTGTAGAGTAGCATTTGGTCAGATTCCCCTATCTGTCAACGTTGTGTGTGATGAGCTCCTAGAGTTTTCTCCATGTTAGCAGAGAAGAATGTACACTACATGACCAAGAGTATGTGGACACCTGCTCGTCGAACATCTCATTCAAAAAKCATGGGCATTAATATGGAGTTGGTCCCCCCCTTTGCTGCTATACCAGCCTCCACTCTTCTGGGAAGGCTTTCCACTAGATGTCGGAACATGCTTCCATTCAGCCACAAGAGTAATAGTGAGGTCGGGCACTGATGTTGGGCGATTAGGCCTGGCTTRCAGTCGGCGTAAGTTCTTCCRCACCGATCTCGTCAAACCATTTCTGCACGCACCTTGCTTTGTGCACGGGGGCATTGTCATGTTGAAACAGGAAAGGGCCTTCCCCAAACTGTTGCCACATGTTGTAAACACAAAATTGTCTAGAATGTCATTGTACGCTGTAGCGTTAAGATTTCCCTTCACTGGAACTAAGGGGCCTACCCAGAACCATGAAAAACAGCCCCAGATCATTATTCCTCCTCCACCAAACTTTACAATTGACACTATGCATTTGGRCAGGTAGCGATCTTATGGCATCCGCCAAACACAGATTTGTCAGATGGTGAAGCGTGATTCATCACTCCAGAGAACGCATTTCCACTGAGTCCAATGGCTGTGAGCTTTACACCACTCCAGCCGATGCTTGGCATTGAGCATGGTGATCTTAGGCTTGTGTGCAGCTGCTCGGCCATGGAAGCCCAATTCATGAAGCTCCCAAAAAAGAGTTTGTGTGCTGACGTTGCTTCCAGAGGCAGTTTGGAACTCGGTAGTAAGTGTTGAAATCGAGGACAGACTRTTTTTTACAAGCTACTCGCTTCAACTCTCGGCGGTCCCRTTCTGTGAGTTAGTGTGGCCTACCACTTCATGGCTGAGCCGTTGTTGCTCCTAGACGTTTACACTTCACAATAACAGCGCTTACAGTTGACTGGGGCAGATCTAGCAGGGCAGAAATTTGACAAACTGACTTGTTTGAAAGGTGGCATCCTATGACGGTGCCACGTTGAATGTCACTGAGYTCTTGTTTAAGGCCATTCTACTGCCAATGTTTGTCTATGGAGCTTGCATGGCTGTGTGCTCGATTTTATACACCTGAAATAGCCGAATCCACTAAATTGAAGGGGTGTCCACATACCTTTGTATATATAGTAGAGGTTGACCGATTAATTGGAATGGACGATTAATTAGGGCAGATTTCAAGTTTCCATAACAATCGGAAATCAGTATTTTGGAACCGATTTCCGATTAAAAAAAAAATGTAACACCTTATTTAACTAGGCAAGTCAGTTAAGAACACATTCTTTTCAATGATGCCTAGGAACGGTGGGTTAAATGCCTTTTCAGGGGCAGAACGACAGATTTACCTTGTCAGCTCGGGATTCGTTTTTGCAACCTTCCGGTTACTAGCCCAAAGCTCTAACCACCTGCCTTACATTGCACTCCACGAGGAGCCTGCGTGGCAGGCTGACTACCTGGTTGCGCGACGGCAGCAAGAAGCCAAGGTAAGTTGCTAGCTAGCATTAAACTTATAAAAAACAATCAATCTTCACATAATCACTAGTTAACTACACATGGTTGATGACATTACTAGTTTATCTAGCGTGTCCTGCATTGCAAATAATCATGCGGTGCCTGTTAATTTCTCATCGAATCACAGCCTACTTCACCAAACGGGTGATGATTTAGCACTGTTGTGCACCAAACCTAACCATAAATATCAATGCCTTTCTTTAAAATCAATACACAAGTATATATTTTTAAACCTGCATATTAGTTAATATTGCCTGCTAACATGAATTTCTTATAATTAGGTAAATTGTGTCACTTCTCTTGCGTTCCGTGCAAGCAGTCAGGTTATATGCAGCAGTTTGGGCCGCCTGGCTCGTTGCGAACTGTGCGAAGTCCATTTATTCCTAACAAAGACCGTAATTAATTTGCCAGAATTGTACATAATTATACATAACATTGAAGGTTGACAATGTAACAGCAATATTTAGACTTAGGAATGCCACCCGTTAGATAAAATACGGAACAGTTCCGTATTTCACTGAAAGAATAAACGTTTTGTTTTTGAAATGATAGTTTCCGATTCGACCATATCATGACCAAAGGCTCGTATTTCTGTGTGTTGTTATGTTATAATTAAGTCTATGATTTGATATTTGAGAGCAGTCTGACTGAGCGATGGTAGGCAGCAGCAGGCTCGTACGCATCATTCAAACAGCACTTTCTGCGTTTTGCCAGCAGCTCTTCGCTGTGCTTCAAGAATTGAGCTGTTTATGACTTCAAGCCTATCAACCCCGAGATAGGCTGGGTGAACCGATGTGAAATGCTAGCTAGTTAGCGGGGTGCGCACTAATAGCCTTTCAATCGGTACGTCACTTGCTCTGAGACTTGGAGTAGTTGTTCCCCTTGCTCTGCAAGGGCCGTGGCTTTTGTGGTAGCAATGGGTAACGATGCTTCGAGGGTGGCTGTTTCGATGTGTCCTGGTTCGAGCCCAGGTAGGGGCGAGGAGAGGGACGGAAGCTTTACTGTTACACTAGCAATTCTAACGTGGCTATAAGAACATCCAATAGTCAAAGGTATATGAAATACAAATGGTATAGAGAGAAATAGCCTATAATTCCTATAATAACTTACAACCTAAACTTCTTACCTGGGAATATTAAGACTCATGTTAAAGAGAACCACCAGCTTTCATATTGTTCTCATTTCTGAGCAAAGAACTTAAACGTTAGCTTTTTTACATGGCACATATTGCACTTTTACTTCTTCTCCAACACTTGTGTTTTGCATATTTAAACAAATTGAACATGTTTCATTATTTATTTGAGCGTAAATTCATTTTATGATGTATATATAAGTTAAAATAAGTGTTCATTCAGTATTGTTGTAATTGTCATTATTACAATATATTTTTTTTATCGGCCGATTAATCGGTATCGGCCTTTTTTGGTCCTCCAATAATCGGTATCGGCGTTGAAAAATCACAATCGGTCGACCTCTAATATATAGTGTAGATGAGATAATGGGAATTCACTGTAATATTAGGCTAGACCATGGATCACTGGTACCAAGTGCGGGAGGGGGGGTGTGGGGTGGGGGGGAAAAGGGGTAACATTAAGCCAGTTCTGGGTTCAGCGGTTTCAGTGAAATCTGCTGAAATGTTTCCTGGCATTGTCCTCAGTGTGCGGGCACAGACTTCAGAAGAGGAGAGAGGGAAGGAGGGGGAAGGAGGGGAAAGAGGGAGGAAAGGAGAAACAATTGCCTCACAAAAGATGACTCAAACACATTAATTCATAACAGCCTCATGGTGGGAAGGAAAATTTATAATTATAGTTGTTGGCTATGAGAGGTCTGCTGCATTGCCACCCACTCATGTGTAGTGCTTACTATAGAATGTTGTAGTATACTGTACACATACTATACTACAGCAAATATTACAGCATTATCTGCAAAAAAACGTTATAGTAAATTCTACAGTCCGCAAAAACACTACATTTTTAAACATGAGTAAATACTACAGTATTTATTTGCWTATACCCTGCCTATTCCACTCCCCCAAATCCCAATTTGTGCCCCCCATAAGTGAGAAACCTATATGCCAAGTATAGACTATATTGTATTTCCTACAGTATATAGAAAAGAGCTGAACCTACCTACCTACCGGTWATGGAATAGTATTTCTCAAGTAGGTTTCTTGAAAGAGAAAGCCTCCACTTCTATGTCAAATATAATACAACAAAAACGCTACAGTAAATACTACAGTAATGTCTGAATAAACACTTCAGTAAATACTACATTATACCACAGTATGCAAAAACACTACAGTAAATACTACAGTATACTACAATCTGCAAAAACACTACATAAGTTACTATAGTATATACTACATTCTGACTTTAGTACAGTATTCATACTATATTTAACTGTAAATACTACAGTATAATACTGTATACTACAGTAAATACTACATTATCCACCATAGTGTTTTTGCTGACTTTAGTCCGCAAAAACACTACAGTGAATACTACASTAAAGTAAAACTCTACAGTGAATACTACATTAAAGTCAGCAAAAACACTACAGTGAATACTTAAGTATTTATATCATACTATAGTATTTTTTAATGTGGGCACATTACTGTGCAGGAAGAGAGAAAGAGATAGAGAGAACAAGGGAATGGGAGAGTGAGAAAGAAAGAGAGAGAAATTTAGGAGGGAAAGAACGAAAGAAAGAGTGCGTAAGTAAAGAGGGAGAGGTTGTCCAAGATAAACACAGCAGTGGGCTCTGTGGGCTGGCTGGTCATTTCACGTAGTTATACAAAGTGCTTGATATTTGGATTCCACCAAAATATGTGAGGTGACCCACTTCTGTGTATGAGTATGATATACGAGAGTGATCACACATGGAAAAATACTATAGTGTACTATGGTATAAATACTATAGTATTCATTGTAGTGTATTTGAGGACTTTACTGCATTATTCACTGTAGTATTTTTGTGGACATTACTGTAGTATACTGTAGTATTTACAGTTTACTATAGTATAAATACTGTAGTTAAAAATACATACAAAAAAGTATATAGAAGTATATATTATAGTAATTATATGATATAGTAATTTTTGCGGACTGTAGTATTWACTAGTGTTTTTGTGAATATTTTTTTTGCRGACATTACTGTAGTATTTACTGTAGTGTTTTTGCGGTCTGTAGTAGGGTTGCAAAGGGTCGGAAACTTTCCGGTAAATTTATGGAAGTTTTCCGGAAATTTTCCATGGGAAGTTAAGCCCGGGAATTTTGGGAATTTTGCTTAAATTAGTTTATAACAGTGAACCTTTTTTTGTGGGATACACATAAGGCAATTCTAGGTCTTGTGGCATATTTTGGTTAAACTATCCCCAATTCAATGGAATTGCAACCCTCTGCATGCACAGTGCATTCTTACATCACATGTACATCTGATTCTCAAGATCTTGCACACTAAYGAGATGCTATTGAGCCCACACTACTACACTGTCTGAGCTAAGGACTACATGCTTTCTGGTAAGTTTGGATAACAATACTGGGAGGGGTGAATGTATTTTATATGACATACATTATTTTTTGTTAACTAGTAAATAGTAGCCTACAGCAAAGTTTGTTTAAATCATTTCTAACTTGTTAACAATTTCTGCTAGTTAGTTTTTAGCTTTCCTGCTAACTGAGGAGTRTTAATTCACCTGTTTCCATACATGTTTCATTTTATCTTACAAAGGAGTTGTTCAAATCTAACTGCTTAACCATTTATCTGTACATGGAAATGTATTTGKTTTTTTTTAAACTCATTTTCCCCCTAATCTTTACAGGAAAATGCCACGGGCACTATCTGATGTGTGGAGAAATTTCAGTGAAGCTAATGTAGAAGGAAAAGCTGTGTACATTTGCACATACTGTGCGAAATCATATGTGAAGAATGCAACAAAGATGCAGAACCATCTTTGTTGGCCAAGTGCATAACGTTCCTTCAGCGTTCACCATAAGCAACCTCTGACAAAAGTCCCTCCACTTCTATGAGAGGTGAAAATGGTGAATCAGACACCTTTTCGATAGCAGCAGCTCATGGTCCTCCTGGAATCAGAAGTTTTTTTGAGTCAATGGAGGAACGTAGTCATAGAAATGCTGATGAATGTCTTGCTCGAGCTGTGTATGCAACTGGTTCACCTCTGATGCTCACAGGCAATGTATATTGGAAGAGATTTCTGAATGTTCCTTGCCCAGCATACACCCCTCCAACCAGACATGCTTTATCTACTCATTTGCTGGATGCAAAGTTCAACAGAGTTAAAGGTAAGGTCAAGCAAATCATAGAGAAAGCAGACTGTATTGCAATAATCTCTGATGGGTGGTCGAAATGTTTGTGGGCAAGGAATAATTAACTACATCATCTCCACCCCTCAACSAGTATTCTACAAGAGCACAGACACAAGGGACAGACACACMGGTCTCTACATTGCAGATGAGCTGAAGKCAKTCATCAATGACCTTGGACCACARAAGGTATTTGCACTGGTGACAGACAATGCTGCGAACATGAAGGCTGCTTGGTCTAAAGTGGAGGAGTCMTACCCTCACATCACACCCATTGGCCGTGCTGCTCATGCATTGAATCTGCTCCTCAAGGACATCATGGCACTGAAAACAATGGATACACTCTACAAGAAAGCCAAGGAAATGGTTAGGTATGTGAAGGGTCATCAAGTTATAGCAGCAATATACCTCACCAAGCAAAGTGAGMAGAATAAGAGCACCACATTGAAGCTGCCCAGCAACACCCATTGGGGTGGTGTTGTCATCATGTTTGACAGTCTCCTGGAGGGGAAGRAGTCTCTCCAAGAAATGKCCATATCACAGTCTGCCGATATGGACAGCCCCATCAAGAGKATCCTCCTGGATGATGTATTTTGGGAGAGAGTGGTAAGCAGCCTGAAACTTCTGAAACCTATAGCAGTAGCCATTGCACGGATTGAGGGAGACAATGCCATCCTGTCTGATGTTCAGACTCTGCTTACAGATGAAAGAGAAGAAATCCGTACTGCTCTGCCCACTTCACTGTTGCTCCAAGCAGAGGAAACTGCAGTTCTGAAATACATCAAAAAGCGTGAAGACTTCTGCCTGAAGCCCATACACGCCGCAGCGTACATGTTGGACCCCAAGTACGCTGGCAAAAGCATCCTGTCTGGTGCAGAGATCAACAAGGCCTATGGTGTCATCACTACCGTGTCTCGCCACCTTGGCCTGGATGAGGGCAATGTTCTTGGCAGTCTGGCGAAGTACACTTCCAAGCAAGGGCTTTGGGATGGAGAGGCAATATGGCAGTCGTGCCAACATATTTCATCAGCGACCTGGTGGAAGGGATTTGTGGATCTGAGGCTCTTTCCCCTGTTGCCTCCATCATCGTCCAAATCCCACCAACATCAGCCGCCTCAGAGCGCAACTGGTCCTTGTTTGGGAACACCCACACCAAAGCACGCAACAGGTTGACCAATACAAGGGTTGAAAAATTGGTGGCCATCCGGGAAAATCTGAGGATTTTCGAGCCTGACAACGAGCCATCCTCAACAAGGTTGGAAAGTGACAGTGAAGATGAGGCCTCAGTCTGATGTTCAAGAGGTGGACATTGAGGAGGTCCAGGGAGAAGACATGGAAGCCTGAGAGGAAGACAACCAAAGCTTTAGTTTCTAGACTATCATTTTACAGATGTATGTTGAAAACGTTTTTGGGAGATGCGATGGCTCATTGGGGATCATTCAATATTCCCTTTTTTTTTTTGTTCAGTGAAATCATCCCATGTGAAGAGTCAACTCATTTATAAAGTTCAATTCATAACTAAATTGTTTATAAAATTTCTATTGGAAGGATTTAAAAATGTGCAATTATGTCTACTTATGATAAGGTAAAAGGTTTATGTTTCTGTCTCCATATGATATGGTAAATATATCCAATGCAAAAAACATCTACATTTAAATGGTATTAATATGAATTTGCATATATTTCTGTTAATTCCCATAAATTCCCATTAATTCCCACAGAAAGTTTCCATCTCTGAATACTCCCCAAAATGTGCAACCCTAGTCTGTAGTATTT
Source organism: Salvelinus sp. IW2-2015 (assembly GCF_002910315.2). NCBI lineage: Eukaryota > Metazoa > Chordata > Actinopteri > Salmoniformes > Salmonidae > Salvelinus > Salvelinus sp. IW2-2015. The sequence goes on along the minus strand of NC_036844.1, from coordinate 6,042,944 downwards.
ACTATGGTATACTACATTATACTACACAATTATATAGTAAGTACTACACATGATCGATGGATATAGTATTCTACAGTATACTACAGGGAGAGAGAGAGCGAGAGAGAACAAGAGAGTGGGGAGAATGAAATGAGCGTGATAGAGACAAGGGGGTAGAGAGAGAGAGAGAGAGAGAGAGAGAGAGAGAGAGAGAGAGAGAGAGAGAGAGAGAGAGACAAAATCAGAGATAGAGAGAGGACAGTGCCTTGTCTTCTGCTGGATGGGTAAGGCTCCTCTACTCTGCTCATCAACTCTGTCAAAACACATTAGGAGCCCTTTACCTTCTTTAGAGCGTAGCCCAACTAACAAATAAACATTGAATAACATTGTATAAACTGTAGCAACTGTCTCAGAGATAAATGCGTTGCATGAGGTTGGCTGAGGCAAGACTGTATAGACCCAATGCTAAATATGTTACAGCTGGGAGCAGACCAGACGTTGGCCCTTGCTCGTGCAGAGTTAATAGGTTATGTATTGGCAGTTTGGTAGTTTGGGCAGAGTTGAATGGGAAGTTATATGGACATTGTGGTGGCATTAGCATGGTATTATGATAAGATTAGGTATTGGTATTTTATTAGGATCCCCATTAGCTGTTGCAAAAGCAGCAGCTACTCTTCCTGGGGTCCACACAAAACATGAAACATAATACAGAATGACATAATACAGAACATTAAAAAACAAGAACAGCTCAAGGACAGAACTACATACTTTTTTATTATGGCACACGTAGCCTACTTATCAATACATACACACAAACTATCTAGATCAAATATGGAAGAAGGCGTTGTGCCATGAGGTGTTGCTGTATCTGTTTTTGAAACAAAGTTTGGTGTTTATTTGAGCAATATGAGATGGAACGGAGTATCGCAATATCGGCTCTATATAATACTGTACACTTTCTTGAATTTGTTCTGGATTTGGGGACTGTGAAAAAAGAACTGGTGGCATGTCTTATGTGGTAAGTCTGTGTGTCAGAGCTGTGTGTAAATTGACTATGCAACCAATTTGTGATTTTCAACACATTAATGTTTCTTATAAAAAGAAGTGATGCAGCCAGTCTCTCCTCAACTCTCAGCCAAGAGTGACTGGCATGCATATAATTTATATCAGCCCTCTAATTACAATTAAGAGCAAAACGTGCCGCTCTGTTCTGGGCCAGCTGCAGCTTAACTAGGTCTTTCCTTGCAGCACTCAACCACACGGCTGGACAATAATCAAGATTAGACAAGACTAGAGCCTGCAGAACTTGTTTTGTGGAGTGTGGTGTCAAAAAAGCAGAGTATTTCTTTATTATGGACAGACCTCTCCCCATCTTTACAACCATTGAATCTATATGTTTTGACCATGACAGTTTACAATCTAAGGTAACACCAAGTAATTTCGTCTCCTCAACTTGTTCAACAGCCACACCATTCATTACCAGACTCAGCTGAGGTCTAGAACTTAGGGAATGATTTGTACCAAATACAATGCTCTTAGTTTTAGAGATGATCAGGACCAGTTTATTACTGGCCACCCATTCCAAAACAAACTATAACTCTTTGTTAAGGGTTTCAGTGACTTCATTAGCTGGGGTTGCTGATGTGTAAATGGTTGAATCATCAACATACATGGACACACATGCTTTGTTTAATGCCAGCGGCAGGTCATTGGTAAAAATAGAAAATAGAGGGCGTAGAGAGCTGCCCTGCGGTACACCACACTTTACATGTTTGATATTAGAGAAGCTTCCATTAAAGATAACCCTTTGAGTTCTATTCGATAGATAGCTCTCCACAATATGGCAGAGATTGAAAAGCCACAACGCAAACGTTTTTTCAACAACAGGTTATAGTCAATAATATCAAAGACTGCACTGAAATCTAACAGTACAGCTCCCACAATCTTCTTATTATCAATTTATTTCAACCAATCATCAGTCATTTGTGTCAGTGCAGTATGTGTTGAATGCCCTTCTCTATAAGCGTGCTGAAAGTCTGTTGTTAATTTGTTTACAGAGAAATAGCATTGTATTTGGTCAAACACAATTTTTTTCAACAGTTTGCTAAGAGCTGGCTGCAAGCTTATAGGTCTGCTGTTAGAACCAGTAAAGGCCGCTTTACCACTCTTGGGTAGCGGAATTACTTTGGCTTCCCTCCAGGCCTGAGGACAAAGACTTTCCTCTAGGCTCAGATTAAAGATATGACCGATAGGAGTGGCTACAGAGTCAGCCACCATGTTTGCAGTGACAGCGATAGTAACAGTGATCGTGATCGTGACAGTCATGGCTATGTCTCTTACTTGTAGGTGCTGCAGAAGCGGTGCCCCTGACACAGGGTGATGTAGGGCTTGTGAACGGGCTGGATGAACGACTCTGTCGTCGTGACTACACTGCTGTGACGGACGTCTCTGCCACACACCCTCCTCCTTAAACCGCACACACACGTAGGAACACATAGGTGAGACCACACACACAGGTATAACCACACACACTGGAGAGGTATTCTTTGGGACATATGAGGACTGTCTCTGTTGTTAAATCAGTCTGTCACTATTAGTTTAACAGCTAGCTACACACCAAGTCATGAAATTCATCATAATCATAATTATTTTACATCAAATTAACCATTTACATAATGTTGGTAGTTAAATTACTGACAGGAATCTTCATGGTTTAAATTAAATTTACACTATTACCTCTGAAGCATTCACCTATAGATTGTGCTGCATCAGGGGACAGTTTAATTAAGACTGGATTTCAACCTTACTATATGGTATCTGAACCAGTCTATGTGGTCTCTTAACCAGTCTGGAAACTAAACAGTCCATCAAGCATTTTAACTCTCAATTGATGACGTGACCTTGAGGTCTCTATGTGTCAGTGGAGGTTAGCTGACATGTAATTGATGCTGATTGGCCGATGTAATCGCCAATGAAAGTGTCAGAGTTGAGAGTCACCTCTGACCTTTCATCGCCCTTTGACCTCTCGCGAGGGCTCTACTTTGTTTTGGTCTCTATAAAAATCAACTGAGATCTCAAAAATAGAACCTGCATCTCCTCAGAGTTGACCTAAGTCTAATAATCTAAGAACTGTTATCTGGCCAATCAGTACACATTTACTCAGGGTGAGAATGTCAAGAGAAGCAAATAACCTTTTAAAATAAATAGCTCCCAATTAAGTGAGTGGCTAGTCTGTAACTGAAGCTAGCCACCCATTTGGTCCCAAGGACCAAAGCTGACCGACCAATGAGTGACAGCCAATAACAAGCACAGGAAGTGGAATGAGGGAGCGGTTACCCGTGATGACCGTGGAACTGTGGAGTGGCCGTGACATGGAGGAGGAAGAGAGAGGAAGAGAGGAGGAGTGTTTGGTACATGTCTCCCTCTTTTTTTCCCCACCTTCCCTCACTCTTTTCCTCACTCTCTCTCTCTCTCTCTCTGTCAGTCTGATGGGAGAAGAAGGGAGGATGAGGGGGAGTAGGAGGGGAGAATGGCTGTGGCAGGGCTTCCTCTCTCTCTGCTGTTACGGCTCCTTGTGTTGACCTCCAGGAGGATGATGCCAGCTACCTGTAGCGACACAGAGAGAGAGACAAACACAGAGGTTAGGTGTTATGCATTTCCACTTGATGTTTCCACTCCACTTGTGATGCACAGAAGACTAGTTTGAACCCCAGTTGGTCATAGTAACATTTTGCACATTTGAAAGAAACCATGTTAGAAATACGTTCAGAGACACGGCGAGCTTACTTCTCCACTCTCATATCTCATGTGGAAGACTTCCAGTGTTACCCCCACAGACATACGCAAACACACCCTTACGGAAAAACCACATGATTTGACATGTGGGAAAATCACAATATTTAATGTGAAGTGAGCACAGGTGAACTGTTCCCAAAACACGTTTTTCACATGATTTCACGTGATCACGTTTTCACGTGTAGTTCCACGTTACCGCGTTTCTTTACACGTCACACTATCACATGAACTTCACATAAGATCGCGTGGTCACATGGAAACGTGTTTTTGGAACACTCCGCATGTGACCACATGTGAAATTCATGGCAATCCATCTCCTAAAAACACTCCTAATATCAGTTCCCACACCATTCCAGCAAACGTACTGTATCTCTATAGCAGCATATGGGCCACTTGAGATAGACTCACTCTGACCAATGAACGCGGCCATGCTGTTAGCTGTGTCGTGTCAGCGAGAACACTAAAGCCCCCCTCCTCCTCCTCYCCTCTCACTCCTCCAAATCTCAAGAGCTTTACCCCGAGCTACCCTGAGTTAGAAAGCATTAGAGACCATTAGATGAAGTGCTGCAGTCAAAGGTCCGGATAGAGGACATTAAACAGTCTCAAAGTCCAGATTTCAACCCTCCTCTACATAGCTTAGTCATAAACAATCAGTTTTAAAAGGGCAGGTAGGGTTGAGCACGTTGCGAAGTTACAGACTYACTGCTTGACTTTGCACCACAAATAAAGTTCTGGAGTGATAGTGTAACATGGACAGAAGTGGACAATTTAATACTTTGAGTTAAAACAGCTGATACACATACTGTTATAATACTATGCAAAGTTTGAATCTGCAGTGAAGAGTATGGCTCTGTTACTACATTCTGACGTTGTAATGGAATGGAGTTGGACAATGCCACTTAATATAATGTTTACATACCCTACATTACTCATCTCATATGTATATACTGTACTCGATACCATCTACTGCATCTTGCCTATGCCGTTCTGTACCATCACTCATTCATATATCTTTATGTACATATTCTTCATCCTTTTACACTTGTGTGTATAAGGTAGCTGTTGTGAAAATGTTACGTTAGATTACTCGTTGGTTATTACTGCATTGTCGGAACTAGAAGCGCAAGCATTTCGCTACACTCGCATTACCATCTGCTAACCATGTGTATGTGACAAATAAAATTTGATTTGATTTTTGACACACACAAACACACACGCACACGCAGAGAAAGAAAGAGAGAAAGAGAGAAAGAAAGAAAGCGAGAGAGGTAAAGTCAGGGCTCAGAGGAACAGTAAGAATCTCTCCATTGTATTATAAAAAAAATGTGGCAGTGATTAACATACCAGCACTGAAATTCATTTCACTTGACTTCAAATGACTCGTTCAACATTCACTACATTCACACAGGTCATATCTTCACTGTATTCATAACATGTAGCTATGTATTTTCTCTTCCGCTCGGTACGTGACTCTAGTCTCCCTACCGCAGCTATTTGTATGAACGACAGAGCCCCTCATCTTGAAAAGCTTAACGTAATCAACCCAGTTATTGACGTATAACGACCCCCCGAGCTTTGGTTAAAATAGATTTGAGTGTGCTTCCTTGGTGGTTGCTCTTAAAAACGGCGGCCGTAAAAGTGAAGGAGTTCAGACGATAGGTAGCGGTAGGGGGTACAGTAACCAGATTTAGCACTTTGGTTACTATACCCCATCCACTCAGAACACAGTTCACGACTGATGCTATGAGCCATGTTTGTGCTTTATGCACTGCGTCTGAGCTAGATTGTTTGTCGGATGCTCAAGGTGGTAGGTTGTGTTTATGTGTGTGTGTGTGTGTGTGTGTGTGTGTGTGTGTGTGTGTGTGTGTGTGTGTCTTTGTCTGTGTCTGTGTGTAAACATGGACCTTTCTCTCTGCTGGGTTAATGTTAACGTTCCCTGCTAACCCCCATTATGTAGACTGGCGCTGGACCCCTACGGTCGCAAAATGATGACCTGTCATTAAAGGACCGTTTATCCGTCACGCCACACCACAGCCAGGGCCACAGGGCCACAGGGAAAGAGGTGGCATCATGGGTTGTGGCATCATGGGTGCATTAACCCCCCCATTACCCAGTACATTTTTATAGCTCTGTTATATTGTCTATTGACCCACACCCTCACCAAGGCAACATGCACACACATACACACACATACATCCTGTGTGAGGCCGGGCTGAACTCACACTGAGTCGTCTCTCAGAACATAAAGTGAAGATAGATCTCCCTCCAGCTCTGGCCCATACTCTCTTCCTTGCTCCCTTACTCCGTTAGATGTACGGAGAGTTATAGCAGGAGTTTGATTAACCTTCAGAAGAGAAGGGGGTACTCTGACTCTGAAAGTTGATTTAGCCTCTAAGAGAGTAGTACGATGGCACTACAGTTAACCTGGAGTTGATCCTATAGGCATGGGCCTTGGGTTTTCTTCTAGCCTATAGCATTATACTAATGTTACCCTGAAGGGTTGCTCTTGGACTTGGGCTTGGGCTAGCAGCTAGCCTGAAAAGTAACAATGAGTTCGCCTGCGTCCCAAATATTCTCTACACAGTGCACCGTGCACCACTTTTTACTACAAACCTATGAGCCCTGGGCAAAAGTAGTGCACTATATAGGAAACAGGGAGCCATTTGCGATGCAGCGTTAGGCTGGAAGTGCCACTAAGCCCTGGCTGACAGTGTGCATGTCTCTCTGATCCTCTACTGGCTCCACGCCCAGAGAGCCGACAGGCAAACCTTACTCAGCCTGTGTTCATTCACAAATCGCCACAGCTATGGCAGAGTATCAAATCAAATCAAATCATATTGGTCACATACACATGATTAGCAGATGTTATTGCGGTTGTAGCGAAATGCTTGTGTTTCTAGCTCCAATAGCGCAGTAATATCTAACAATAAACACAAACCTAAAAGTAAAAGAATGGAATTAAGGAATACATAMATATTAGAATGAACAATGTCGGAGTGGCATAGACTAAAATGCAGTAGAATAGAATACAGTATATACATATGAGATGAGTACAGCAAAAATATGTAAACATTATTAAAGTGACTAGTGTTCCATTATTAAAGTGGCCATTGATTTAAAGTCTACAGTTGAAGTCGGAAGTTTACATACACCTTAGCCAAATACATTTAAAACTCAGTTTTTCACAATTCCTGATATTTAATCCTAGTAAATATACCCTGTCTTAGATCAGTTAGGATCACCACTTTATTTTAAGAATGTGAAATGTCAGAATAATAGTAGAGAGAATGATTTATTTCAGCTTTTATTTCTTTCATCACATTCCCAGTGGGTCAGAAGTTTCCATACACTCAATTAGTATTTGGTAGCATTGCCTTTAAATTGTTTAACTTGGGTCAAATGTTTCGGGTAGCCTTCCACAAGCTTACCACAATAAGTTGGGTGAATTTTGGCCCATTCCTCCTGAAGAGCTGGTGTAACGGAGTCAGGTTTGTAGGCCTCCTTGCTCGCACACGCTTTTTCAGTTCTGCCCACAAATTTTCTATAGGATTGAGGTCAGGGCTTTGTGATGGCCACTCCAATACCTTGACTTTGTTGTCCTTAAGCCATTTTGTTGTCCTTAAGCCACACTGCGTACTATTGTTTGTACAGATTAACGTGGTACCTTCAGGCATTTGGAAATTGCTCCCAAGGATGAACCAGACTTGTGGAGGTCTACAATTTTTTTCCTGAGGTCTTGGCTTATTTCTTTTGATTTTCCCATGATGTCAAGCAAAGAGGCACTGAGTTTGAAGTTAGGCCTTGAAATACATCCACGGGTACACCTCTAATTGACTCAAATGATGTCAATTAGCCTATCAGAAGCTTCTAAATCCATTACATCATTTACTGTAATTTTCCAAGCTGTTTCTAGGCACAGTCAACTTAGTGTATGTAAACTTCTGACCCACTAGAATTGTGATACAGTGATTTATAAGTGAAATAATCTGTCTGTAAACAATTGTTGGAAAAATGACTTGTGTCATGCACAAAGTAGATATCTAAACCGACTTGCCAAAACTATAGTTTGTTAACAAGAAATTTGTGGAGTGTTTGAAAAATGAGTTTTAATGACTCCAACCTAAGTGTAAGTAAACTTCCGACTTCAACTGTATGTATATAGGGCAGCATACTTTAAGGTGCAGGGTCACGTAACCGGGTGGAAGCCTCCTAGTGATGGCTATTTAACAGTCTGCTGGCCTTGAGATAGAAGCTGTTTTTCAGTCTCTTGGTCCCAGCTTTGATGCACCTGTACTGACCTTGCCTTCTAGATGATAGTGGGGTGAACATGCAGTGGCTCGGGTGGTTGTTGTCCTTGATGATCTTTTTGGCTTTCCTGTGACATCGGGTGCTGTAGATGTCCTGGAGAGCAGGTAGTTTCCCCTGGTGATGCRTGGGCAGACCCACCACCCTCTGGAGAGCCCTGCGGTTGCGGGCGGTGCAGTTGCAGTACCAGGCGGTGATACAGATCGACATGATGCTGACAGTTGTTCTTCTGTAAAAGTTTGTGAGGGTTTTAGGTGCCAAGCCAAATTTCTTCAGCCTCCTGAGGTTGAAGAGGCGCTGTGGCGCCTTCTTCACCACACTGTCCGTGTGGGTGAACTACTTCAGATCGTTAGTGGTGTGTACGCTGAGGAACTTGAAACTTTCCACCTGCTCCACTGTGGTCCCGTCAATATGGATAAGGGCGTGCTCCCTCTGCTGTCTCCTGAAGTCCATGATCAGCTCCTCTGTTTTGTCGATATTGAGTGAGAGGTTATTTTCCTGGCACCACACCCCCTCACCTCTACCCTGTAGGCTGTCTTGTCATTGTTGTCGTCTGCAAACTTGATGATTGAGTTGGAGGCGTGCGTGGCCACGCAGTCATGGGTGAACAGGGAGWACAGGAGGGGGCTGAGCACGCAGCGTTGTGGGGCCCCTGTGTTGAGGATCAGCAAAGTGGAGGTGTTGTTTCCTACCTTCACCACCTGGGGGCGCCCCGTCAGAAAGTCCAGGACACAGTTGCACAGGTCGGGGTTCAGACCCAGGGCCCCGAGCTTAAYGATAGGCTTGGAGGGTACTGTGGTGTTGAAGGCTGAGCTATAGTAAATGAACTGCATTCTTGCATAGGTATTCCTCTTGTCCAGATGGGATAGGAAAGTGTGCAGTGCAATGGCGATTGCATCGTCTGTGGATCTAGTGGGGCGGTAAGCAAATTGAAGTGGGTCTAGGGTGTCAGGTAAGGTAGAGGTGATATGTTCCTTAACTTCTTTGGGGTAGGGGGCAGTATTTTCACGTCCGGATGAAAAGCGTGCMCAGAGTAAACGGCCTGCTACTCAGCCATAAAAGCTAGAATATAAATAGTATTAGTAGATTTGGATAGAAAACACTCTGAAGTTTCTAAAACTGTTTGAATGATGTCTGTGAGTATAACAGAACTCATATGGCAGGCAAAAACCTGAGAAAAAATCCAACCAGGAAGTGGGAAATCTGAGGTTGGTCGATTTTCAACTCAGCTCCTATTGAAGATACAGTGGGATATTGGTAATGTTGCACTTCCTAAGGCTTCCACTAGATGTCAACAGTCTTTAGAACCTTGTCTGATTCTTCTACTGCGAAGTGGGGCCGAATGAGAGGGGATTGAGTAAGGTCTAACATGACCTGAACATGCGCTGACCATGCGCGTTCATGTGAGAGCGAGCTCTGTTCCATCGCACTTCTGAAGACAAAGGAATTCTCCGGTTGGAACATTATTGAAGAATTATGTTAAAAACATCCTAAAGATTGATTCAATACTTCGTTTGTCATGTTTTTACGGACTGTAATATAACTTTTGAAACTTTTCGTCCGTACTTTCCGCTGGACTTGCCTGTGCGTCGTGAGTTTGGACAGTGTACTGAACGCTATAATAACAAGGAGGAATTTGGACATAAATGATGGACAATATCAAACAAAACAAACATTTATTGTGGAACTGGGATTCCTGGGAGTGCATTCTGATGAAGATCATCAAAGGTAAGTGAATGTTTATAATGCTATTTCTGACTTTTTTTGACTGCACAATATGGCGGATATATTTTTGTCTTGATTGGGATCTGAGCGCCGACCTCAGATTATTGCATGGTTTGCTTTTTCCGTAAAGCTTTTTTGAAATCTGACACAGCGGTTGCATTAAGGAGAAGTGCATCTAAAATTCCACACACTTGTATTTTCATCAACATTTATAATGAGTATTTCTGTAAATTGATGTGGCTCTCTGCAAAATCACCGGATGTTTTGGAACTTCTGAACGTAACGCGCCAATGTAAACTCAGATTTTTGGATATAAATATGAACTTACCGAACAAAACATACATGTATTGTGTAACATGAAGTCCTATGAGTGTCATCTGATGAAGATCATCAAAGGTTAGTGATTAATTTTATCTATATTTCTGCTTTTTGTGAATCCTCTCTTTGTTGGAAAAATGGCTGTGTTATTCTAGGAATAGGTACTCAACCAAACATAATCGTTTGGTTTGCTTTCGTCGTAAAGCCTTTTTGAAATCGGACACTGTGGCTGGATTTACAACAAGTGTATCTTTAAAATGGTGTAAAATACATGTATGTTTGAGGAATTTTAATTCTGGGATTTCTATTGTTTTCAATTTGGCGCCCTGCAGTTTCACTGGCTGTTGTAGAGGTGAGACGCTACCGTCCCACGTACCCTAGAGAGGTTAACTAGCCTCTCAGAGCACTTCATGATGACAGGAGTCAGTGTTACGGGGTGATAGTCATTTAATTCAGTTACCTTTGCTTTCTTGGGTACAGGAACAATGGTGAACATCTTGAAGCAAGTGGGGACAGCAGAAGCATGCTCTGAGGACGCGGCTAGGGATGCTGTCTGGGCTGGCAGCCTTGCGAGGGTTAACACRCTTAAATGTTTTACTCACGTTGACACGGAGCAGGAGAGCCCACAGTTCTTGTCCGCGATGTGGCAGGTATTCACTTTGTAGTCCGTGATTGTCTGTAGACACTGCAACATACGTCTCGTGTCTGAGCCGTTGAATTGCGACTCCATTCCGTCTCTATACTGACGTTTTGCCTGGTTGATTGCATTACGGAGGGAATAACTTCACTGTAAGTATTCTGCCATATTCACAGTCACCTTGACATGGTTAAATGCGGTGGTTCACACTTTCAGTTTTGCGCGAATGCTGCCATTTATTAACGGTTTTTGGTTATGGTAGGTTTTAAAAGTCACAGTGGGTACAACATCTCCTATACACTTCCTGATAAACTCAGTCACCGTATCCATATATTCGTCGATGTTAAACCATCTTTAAGCGTGGACTCCGATTGGTCAGACCAGCGTTGAATRGTCCTTGTTTGAGTTTCTGCCTATAGGAGGGGAGGCGCAAAATGGAGTCGTGATCAGATTTGCCAAAGAGAGGGCTGGGGAGGGCCTTGTAGGCATTTCGAAAAGCTGAGTAGCAGTGGTCTATTTTCTCAGAGCGGGTGCTACAGCCAATGTGTTGGTAGAACTTCGGTAGCGTTGTCCTCAAATTTGCTTTGTTAAAATCCCCAGCTACAATATATGTGTTTTCCAGTTTGCATAAAGTCCAGTGATGTTCTTTGAGGGCCGTCGTGGTATTGGCTTGAGGGGGAATATACACGGCTGTGACTATAACCGAAGATAATTCTCTTGGGAGGTAATACGGTTGGAATTTGATTGTGAGGTATTCTAGGTCGGGTGAACAAAAGGACTTGAGTTTCTGTTTGTTATCACAATCACACCATGAGTACTCCCCAGCCTTTCTTCTTCCCTGAGAGTTAATTATTCCTGTCCAGCTAGCTGGATGGTCAAAGACAGTATATCCCGAGAGAGCCATGTATCCGTGAAACAGAGCAATATAAAATATATTTTTTGATTTGTTTAACACTTCTTTGGTTACTACATGATTCCATATGTGTTATTTCATAGTTTGATGTCTTCACTATTATTCTACAATGTAGAACATTTAAAAAATAAAGAAAAATGAGTAGGTGTGAGTAGGTGTGTCCAAAGTTGACTGGTACTGTCTATCTGCGTATATCTATGCTGACTTTAAATTGGTAGAATGGGTGTCACACCGGTTGAAGAAATAGTTGTTTGCTTGGAAGCCAAAGAGTGATTTTGGGGATTAATATATTGAATCCACAACTCTGGCGCTTCCATACAACATTTTTTACAAACATAATCYTCTCTAGAAATACATTGAGCCAAGCAGCTAATGCCTGGGTTCACTCTGTACAACAGACTCAACATGACACTCCATGTTAAAGATGGATAAAGAACTAAATGGGAAAGTCATCCAGGCAATGAAGATCCACTAAAAAACACTTTCCCTTTCSCCATACATAACCCAATATCTCAGTGCCCCCTTCCACCTCTCTCGTCCTGGTTGTATCCCAGCCCCAGGTGACCCCACCCAGCTAGAGAGGGTGCAATGAGGTCTATGCTGACAGACAGACAGATGATGATAGTGTTTGAGAGTGGAGTGCAGAGGAGACCTGGAGGCTGTGTCTGTCTGTCTATCTGTCTAAGTGTGTGTCTGAAAAGGGGTGAGGCTCTATGGAGCCCTGTGTAGAGGGGAGGATATCTCTCTAATGGCTACAGACCAGACAGTAGGATCAGCTTACACAATGTGCCTGTCAGGGGGTTACCAAGGTTGGGCCAAAGGAGGGGCTATGGAGGTGGGGTGGGTGGAAAGACAGATTACCACCACCGTGTCTGAGGGTCTCTCCTCAGAGGTAGTGGAAGGGTGGGGAGGACAAGGGCAGCACAAACATGTACTGCCGTTTCCAGGTACAGTGAAAAAAAGAGTTTGTTCTAGGGGGAAGAGCACACACCTCTACCTTCCTGAATGGATGATTTAAGAGGTTGATGTCATTAACCCTGGGGATGTGTGTGTGAGTGCATGAGGTGGGGATTTGAAACTGGCAGAATCATACAGCAATTCAAAGCCCTTGACTCTGACTGATAAAGTCTGTGTATCTCCCTGCCCTGACTGAATGGAGCCCTAAAATACACATATCCCACGTAGGTTGAATCTCAGTTCACACAAAGCACCATCTAACCAAAACTCTCCCTAGCCGAGAACACACTACTCTGAGTTAAATCAGACACGGCCAAGCCAAACAAAACTGAACAGCTACACCTGGACTGATGAATGGGATAATCAAGTGCCCTGAGCTCAGTTAAATATTGATCTAGCTGAGAAATTAAAATAGTGTTATTGCTGCAAATGAGATTGGTAGTCAAATTCAAGACCAGCTATGCCAACACAGTAAATGGATAGAGCATGCGCCCTCGTTGCCCTGGTCTAGTCAATGCATCATGATAATAAAGCAGTTGGCACAAGTGACCCATTTCTTACAGTGGCCAAAAGACGGCAGTGTTTTACAATACTTTAATCATTAGATCACACACCGCAAACTTGCCTCAGCCAGAGATGCTCTTGCTCTTTCTCTCTCTCTCTCTTTCTTTCTTTCTTTCTTTCTTTCTCACTCTTGCATACATGCACGCATGCACTTACGTGGGCACAAACGCACACAGAGCGAGAGAAAATGACATCCTATCCTCTTCTCAATACAACAATAAGCTAAAGTTATCGATATTGATTACTAGTCACAGTGCAACTCAATTATTGCCCCCCAAAAAATCTGTAGCATGCAGCCTATGTCCATTTCAAAACGAAATTGAGGTGAGCGCATGCATACTGGTTTTGAATGTGCGTAACGGACTGAAAATAAATAAAAACGTGCAACTCACAAGCAAGTTCTCTGAATACTTATTCCACTGAGCTTTTTTGTAAAATGTCAAATCCAATCACAAAAGTCACAACTGTTCCATGTGCAGCCAAGTAGGCACGCACTGTTCCCTTTACCAAAATGTGAAATTCCCAGCAAAACAGAAAACCCTTTCGGTATAAGACGAATTCCTCAACAGAAAGTTGTGGTGCCTTTTATATTCCACTCGCTCGAGTAGTAAGCATCCCATATGAGTCGTCTTGTGTTTATAGCCTAGTAGTAGTATCTCACTCAGTCAGCCCACATGCAGGTTCGGTCTCTATGAGTAGCCTAACGTCAAAGCGCGCATTGGGGGTAGGTAGCCTATCCAAAACAGCACCTCCTCTAGCTCGAGCCAGCTGGGTGTCCCACGATTGCGACGGGTTGAGGGGGGGCACCCTTCGTGACGTCAGCATACGGAGATCTCAATATCAAATAATTTCTGGGTAACAATTATGTACCGTACTGTGATTTAGGTTACATTTTTTTAAATAATTGCTGCTTAGCAAAGGGCAATTTCTCAAGCAAGGATTTTGCTAGGACTGTCTGGGAGTGGTCTGAGTGGGGAGGAGAAAACTGAAAATTGGGTGTTATTGGCAGAGTGTTGGAACTCCCTTTTTTATTGGTCTATTAACTAATTAACCGCAAAGTGATGTCACCACGGAAGGCCAAAAACTCCATCCCACCAAAACAGGCAGAAATTTCAGGCAGTCGTTTCAAACAGCTCTTACACCAAAAGGGCATTATCATCATTTTCACAATGTTATTCCAACCTCATAGTGTGGAAATATATATAAAACAGATTAATATCACGTTTTTGACTACAACAGGCATTTAACAAAAGCATTTATATATTTTTTAAATCAGCTGATAATCAATAAYATGCTAATATAATTTTCATGCATGCAAAGAAAGTAGCCTAGCCTAATATGTTTAATGTGACTGGATAGTTTAGAATTCTATCATAGTTGGCTGTGGCTTGATCTGAATGGATTCCATTGCTATGGGAGTCAGGGCCGGTTCCAGTCATAAGCGGTTTTAGGCATAAAACTCAGTCGGGGGCTCAATTTACTGGTGAGAGTAAGAATAGTAGAATACACCAGGTGCAATTTGGAAATTTGGTTGTGCACCAGCAGTTTTTCACTTGTTATGTCAGTCACTGAATTAGCCATGCCAGTTAAACATTTCTAGATTGGTAGTTCAAGTGAAATTTCCCACTGGGAACTAGGAGCTTCCTATAATTTATAGCATGTGAACACAGAATTAGTCTAGCTAGCCAGCTATCTAAACTTGTAGTAATAATGGCTGAATACCAAGGGCCCTGACTTCCAAGGGGCCCACATTGATTTTATTTGTCATTCTCACTCAGACATCATATCAATATGGCATAAGTCATTACAAAATGTGTAGAATTGCAGGAAATTAGCTTTAAAACTGCATCAAGTTATCTCCACCCGATGGAAAAATGTGTAGAATTGCAGGAAATTAGCTGTTAAACTGCTAAAATGTTCTCTCTGCCCCATGGCAAAATGAGTAGAATTGCATGACATTTGAAGTGAAAGAGAGCGCAGGACATTGTAAAATTGCAAGTTTTCTCTTCGCCCCATGGCAAGATTTGTCGAATTGCAGAAAACTTGCGTTAAAGCTGCAATATGTTAYTTTTTGGCAACCCTACCAAATTCATATAGAAATGTGAGTTATAGATATGTCATTCTCATTGAAAGCAAGTCTAAGAAGCAGTAAATGTGTTCTATGTGCACTATTTCTATGTTTCCCTTTCTTGAGTTTCGTTTTTGCATCTTTTACTTTCAATTTTTTACACCAGCTTCAAACAGCTGAAAATACAATATTTTTGGTCGTTGAAAATATATTTCACAGCGGTTTAGATGGTACAATGATTCTCTACACGATACATTGCTTGTTTTGTCACATATACAGAAATTAGGCAAACTATTAGAATTTTAGCAACCAGGAAATGTCAGAGCGATTTCTGCATATTGCACCTTTAAAACTGTAACATTTTCTTTACACCCCATGGCAAAATGTGTAGAATTGCAGAAATTGTTTTTCTCCACCATCATGAGGGGGGCCACTGAAATGTTTTGCAGTGAGGTGTGGGGCACCCCAACCAACTCTCGCTTAGGGCCCCCAAAAGGCTAGAGCCAGCCCTGATGGGAGTTATGTGGCATCTTTGAACCAGGTTAAGGTTAGGTTATGTATGTCTTATATCAGGCTACATCCAAATAGGCCTGAATGTCATTTTACTGCTGGCAGTAAGGATGGCTCAATTAAACCATTCAAATCACACTCAAACATCTCAAACAAGTTAAAATATGTATATATTTTTTCTTCAAAAGTGAATGAAATTATCATAAATTCTGCTTTTTTAGATCAACGAAAAAATAAACTCTCCTTACCCCTCAGTATGAGTTCATGTGGTTGTGCGTCTCTGCGCGCGCGATGAATGGAGGCTGCCATAGGAACCAACCCCGACCACTTGGCAGGCYGTTTAGAATAATCTTCCATCGTTACACAATTTCTTTTAAACTCGTACCCACGGTTTTTTATTAGAACAAAACCTCAACGGTTAATTTCTAGATGCTCCCCGTGAACCAACTGACGAAAAATGGAATGGCTTTGGGCGTTTTTTCAGTTGCTTTTTATGCAGAGCTTCCTGTGGAACTTAGGAATTGGATGGACAATCCCAAACCGGAATTCCTGTGAGTGTTTCGCGCTGATTAAACCGTTCTACTGCACAAACACTCTCCATCCTGCTCAAACTGCTATGTGAATCACCTTTTGAAGCATTCTCTGCCTACGGACAGTTTTGAGGGAACAAGAAAAAGCGTCCAATGAAGTGATTTGAATTTACAGCTTCAACTTTTGTTTAATAATTAAGAAATCATTGAAAATATATGACATTGTTTCAATTATTGAATTTCAGTTTACTTCCTGAATTGACTCCCAKCAATTCGAATTGACCCCAACCCTGGACTGTAACCATCAGATTTTAACCCACAAAATGTTTTATTACATTACAACATAGGCTAATTCAGCATAGCAACATTATTACTGAAAATACAGACAATTCGTGTTCAGAGTTGCAGAAAACATGGAATAACAACCAATGAATAGTCCCAATGCAACCAAAATTTGTTTATCACTAAAATTAACATTTTAGGCCCTCTTATGCAGCATGAACACCTTTTGCTGCAAGTCGAGTTAAAGCAAAAGCATTGAGGGTGTCATTTTAGGACATTTTTATTGTGCTTTTATTTGGAGTTGGATCGGTCTTTATAAGTTATGATTGTAGTCGTTGTCAACACCTCCAAAACATACTGTACAGTCACTCTCAAAACCTCCGAAACATATAGTCACATCAGCACAGCGATACATAAAATAGAGGACAGTATAACACAGAAATATGGAACCAACGACACAAAGAATAAACATTGAATCATAGTGAGTGAAAACAATTGCCTTCATCCTGGCAAGAGCCGAGTGCTGTATTCACTGATATTCTTATTAGGTGTGAGGACGTGACATGAGACACGAGGACATGAGGACTCTCCATTGCTGCTTTCTATTTTGTATTGAGCTTAAACGTGTCATTATGTAGTCTATGAATCATATTTTAGATTTCGTGGTGAATTTGCTGATTTTCATCATGTTTGACTTTGACTCCAACTGGGTGGATGAGGACGTGTGAGAGAGTTATGGGATCTGAGATGTGTTTCTCAGATAAATGTGTGCCTGAGAAGGAGAGGAAACACGGTATTTCATGTTCATTTGATGCGGTCCAGAACTCTTTGGAGGTAAACGGGAAGTGTGTGTCAGTAGCATGTTCAAGATAGAGCACCCTCAATCTATTTCCTTTGAAGMTGAGATTACGATTAGTCAGTTTGACATCCAGTCTTCACTTGTCATGCTAAGTGTACAAAATGACAGACGCACGCACGCTGCACATAAATACTCTAAACAATTACTCATAATGTGTACTCACAACATGTGGCTAAAGCTATTGAGAGTGGCTGCAATGAATCAGAAAAGAAAGCGAGTGTGTGTTTCATCTGTCACCGTGTCATACACACTGACTGGGTATAAACTCAGTAGAGACCATAGGCTACTCACTGGCTGCAAAGACTGTAAAAACCCATGACTTTGAATTACTCAGTCTTTATCTATGCTGAATAGATTATTTGTACCTTTTTTTTACATCAAAGGTACATTTAAAATTTGTTCAGAGGTTAACATTTGGTTCACATTTTCTCTGGTAATAATTTTATATTGGTTAACAGATATGTTACAAAACCACCAGAGTAATAGAATAACATATTAGTTAAATGAAAAGACCAWACTTGCTAGGGTTAGCCATGTTTTTATTCCTGAGGTAAGTTTAAAGGCCCAGTGATTTGGGGGTTTAGCCTAGTGATGTGACCCTTTACTGAGATAACAGAGAAGCCTACGTGCTGTAGCACCATGGCTGGGGGTCGCAGGTGACCACACACGCCAACMCACACTCAGGACATTCTGTCAMGGGTRAGCGGCAGGAAAGGTTAATGGAACGTGAGACGCAAAAGGTACAAGTGTGTGAGTGTGTGTCTGTTTCTCTCAGACAGGAATTATTTTCTTTCTTTGAAATCAAGGCTTGGTCCGACGCAAGCAACGTTTTGTAGTCTGTGGCATATTGCAGATTTGGCCCAGGAAAAGATGCCGATTGCTGAGACCAAAAAAAAAATKAAGCAAAGCAGCACTTCCTGCCAGAGAGGAAGCAGGAAATGGCTGTGGAAGTGAGATTCTGGAGTCGGGTCCCTTGAAACAATAAAAATCTCACTTGTTCAGGAAACGGACCTGCGTCAAAATGGAACCTGACAGATTTGGCTTTAAGGGCAGAAGCACTGACCTTGGAGAGGGTATGAGAGAAGGGTCGCTGTGCCCATGCTATGGTTTGAAGAATGTCATGAAACATGAACTAACTTTCGTGATGAGCCCTGAGAGGTGCGAGTATAGGAGAGAGGATAGGGTGAGAGATAGTTATAGAGAAAGTGTCATAAGAGAGAGGGAAAGCAAGGTGATAGGTTGGTAGAGATGAAAGAATGGGAATGCTGAGAGAGAGAGAGAGAGAGAGAGAGAGAGAGAGAGAGAGAGAGAGAGAGAGAGAGAGAGAGGAGAAGGAGAGAGAGAGAGAGAGAGAGAGAGAGAGGTTGGGGGTGGAGGTAGGGTAGAGGAGGGCATACCATACAGTAAATATTATTGTGGCTGACAAACAAATAGGTCTGGAGCGTTCCCACCGCATACCGCCTCTTGTTTATTGTCTGTCTACACAAAAGCATAGGAGTGTGTTTATGTAGAAAGCATTGTTTGTGCCAGTGTGTGTGTACGTTGTATGGGCGGGCTGTCATGTGTGTGTGTCGCCAGCATGTGTGTGTTTTCTCAGATGGAATGTATTTCTCTCTGGCTACTGATATAATGAACGCCTCCCTCCCTGTCACTAAGTATTGATGACATCACAAGTGTGTTTACAGATTTTGTGCCTGCAGGCTCTTAGATCCACCACKGATATCTGCTTATCTTTAAAACCATGAATCTTTAAACGGAGCATTGATTAAAAACAAAATCTCTCTCTCTCTTCCATCGCTCTCTCTCTCTCTTTCTTTCTTTCTCCCTCACTCTCCATTTCTTCCTTATCTTATACTGAACAAAAATATAAACGAGCTGAAATAAAAGATCCCAGAAATGTTCCATATGCACAAAAAGCTTATTTYKCTCCAATGTTGTGTACAAATYTGTTTGCATCCCTGTTAGTGAGCATTTCACCTTTGCCAAGATAATCCATCCACCTGACAGGTGTGGCATATCAACAAGCTGATTAAACAGCATGATCATTATATAGGTKYACCTTGTGCTGGGGACAAAGGCCACTCTAAAATGTGCAGTTTTGTCATACAACACAATGCCACAGATGTCTCAAGTTTTGAGGGAGTGTGCAATTGGCATGCTGACTGCAGGAATGTCCACCAGAGYTSTTGGCAGAGAATTGAATGTTAATTTCTCTTCCATTAACYGCAGCCAACGTCATTTTAGAGAATTTGGCARTACGTCCAACCGACCTCACAACCGCAGACCAYGTGTAACCACGCCAGCCGAGGATCTCCACATCCGGCTTCTTCACCTGTGGGATCGTCTGAGACCAGCCACCCGGACAGCTSATGAAACTGAGTATTTCTGTCTGTAATAAAGCCCTTTTGTGGGGAAAAACTMATTCTGATTGGCTAGGCCTGGCTCACAAGTGGGTGGGCCTATGCCCTCCCAAGCCCACCCATGGCAGCGSCCCTGCCCAGTCGTGAAATCCATAAATTAGGGCCTAATGAAGATATTTCAACTTGATTTCCTTATATGAACTGTACCTCAGTAAAGTCTTTGAAATTGTGGCATGTTGCATTTATATTTTTGTTCAGTATAGTTGTGGATCTGTGCTGTGTTTAGAATCTCWGGCCAATACTAAGACGGTTGGCCTGTCCACACCAGTAATGGAGGAATGTGAGGATACAAACAAAGTCAGCAGAATGTCTGTCTCTCTGTATTCAGAAAGTATTCAGACCCCTTGACTTTTTCCACATTTTGCTACGTTACAGACTTATTGTAAAATTGATTAAATAGTCCCCCCCCCCCATTAATCTACACACATAATGACAGAGCAAAACCATGTTTTGTTGGCAAATTTCTTTTAAAAAACTGAAATATTATATTTACATAAGTATTCAGACCCTTTACTCAGTACTTTGTTGAAGAACCTTTGTCAGCGATTACAGCCTTGAGTCGTCTTGGGTATGATGCTACAAGCTTGGCACACCTGTATTTGGGGAGTTTCTCTTATTCTTCTCTGCAAATCCTCTCAAGCTCTGTCAGTTTGAATGGGGAGCATTGCTGCACAGCTATTTTCAGGTCTTTCCAGACATGTTCGGTCGGGTTCAAGTCCAGACTCTGGCTGGGCCACTCAAGGACATTCAGAAACTTGTCCTGAAGCCACTTCTGCGTTGTCTTGGCTGTGTGCTAGGGTTGTTGTCGTGTTGGAAGGTGAACCTTTGCCCCCAGTCTGAGGTCCTGAGTGCTCTGGAGCAGGTTTTCATCAAGGATCTCTCTGTACTTTGCTCCGTTAATCGTTCCCTTTATCCTGACTAGTCTCCCAGTCCCTGCTGCTGAAAAATATCCCCACAGCATGATGCTGCCACCACCATGCTTCACCACCTTAGGGGTGGGGCCAGGCTTCCTCCAGACGTGGCGCTTGGTATTCAGGCCAAAGAGTTAAATGTTGGTTTCAACAGACCAGAGAATCTTGTTTTTCATGGTTTGAGAGTCCTTTAGGTGCCTTTTGGCAAATTGCAAGTGGGAAGTCATGTGTCTTGTAATTATAGCATTTACATACACTACCGTTCAAAAGTTTGGGGTCACTTAGAAATGTCCTTGTTTTTTAACGAAAATAACATTTTTTGTCCATTAAAATAACATCAAATTGATTATAAATACAGTGTAGACATTGTTAATGTTGTAAATGACTATTGTAGCTGGAAACGGCAGATAAAAAAAAAAAATGGAATATCTACGTAGGCGTACAGAGGCCATTTATCAGCAACCATCACTCCTGTGTTCCAATGGCACGTTGTGTTAGCTAATCCAAGTTTATTATTTTAAAAGGCTAATTGATCATTAAAAAAACATTTTGCAATTATGTTAGCACAGCTGAAAACTTGTTCTGATTAAAGAAGCAATAAAACTGACCTTCTTTTGACTAGTTGAGTATCTGGAGCATCAGCATTTGTGGGTTTGATTACAAGCTCAAAATGGACAGAAACAAAGAACTTTCTTCTGAACTTCTGGTCTATTATTGTTTGTAGAAATCAAGGCTATTCCATGCGAGAAATTGCCAAGAAACTGAAGATCTCGTACAATGCTGTGTACTACTCCCTTCACAGAACAAGGCAAACTGGCTCTAACCAGAATAGAAAGAGGAGTGGGAGGCCCCGGTGCACAGCTGAGCAAGAGGACAAGTACATTTAAAAAATATTTTTAATTTCACCTTTATTTAACCAGGTAGGCTAGTTGAGAACAAGTTCTCATTTACAACTGCAACCTGGCCAAGATAAAGCATAGCAGTGTGAACAGACAACAACACAGAGTTACACATGGAGTAAACAATAAACAAGTCAATAACACAGTAGGAAAAAAAAAATGAGTCTATATACATTGTGTGCAAAAGGCATGAGGAGGTAGGCAATAAATAGGCCATAGGAGCGAATAATTACAATTTAGCAGATTAACACTGGAGTGATAAATTAGAGTATCTAGTTTGAGAAACAGACGCCTCACAAGTCCTCAACAGGCAGCTTCATTAAATATTACCCGCAAAACACCAGTCTCAACGTCAACAATGCAGAGGCGACTCCGGGATGCTGGCCTCCTAGGCAGAGTTGTAAAGAGAAAGCCATATCTCAGACTGGCCAATAAAAAGAAAAGATTAAGATGGGCAAAAGAACACAGACACTGGACAGAGGAAGATTGGAAAAAAGTATAATGGACAGACGAATCTAAGCTTGAGGTGTTCAGATCACAAAGAAGAACATTCGTGAGATGCAGAAAAAATGAAAAGATGCTGGAGGAGTGCTTGACGCCATCTGTCAAGGATGGTGGAGGCAATGTGAAGGTCTGGGGATGCTTTGTTGGTGGTAAAGTGGGAGATTTGTACAGGGTAAAAGGGATCTTGAAGAGGGAAGGCTATCACTCCATTTTGCAACTTCATGCCATACCCTGTGGACGGCGCTTAATTGGAGCCAATTTCCTCCTACAACAGGACAATGACCCAAAGCACAACTCCAAACTATGCAAGAACTATTTAGGGAAGAAGCAGTCAGCTGGTATTCTGTCTATAATGGAGTGGCCAGCACAGTCACCGGATCTCAACCCTTTTGAGCTGTTGTGGGAGCAGATTCATCGTATGGTACGTAATAAGTGCCCATCAAGCCAATCCAACATGTGGGAGGTGCTTCAGGAAGCATCAGGTGAAATCTCTTCAGATTACTTCAACAAATTGACAACTAGAAAGCCAACGTCTTGACTATATTTCCTATTCATTTTGCAACTAATTTCATGTATGTTTTCATGGAAAACAAGGAAATTAATAAGTGACCCCAATTTTTTTTTACGATAGTGTACATAGGGCAATGGGGTTTCAAAATGTATGTACAGTACACTACTTCACCCCTTCAATTAGTAGATTTGGCTATTTCAGCCAGACCTGTTACTGACAGGTTTATAAAATCGAGGACACAGTCATGCAATCTCCACAGACAAACATTGGCAGTAGAATGGCCTTACTGAAGAGCTCAGTGATTTTCAACGTGGCASCGTCATAGGATGCCAAATCTCTGGAAGCAACGTCAGCACAATAACTGTTCGTCTGGAGCTTCATGAAATGGGTTTCCATGGCCGAGGAGCCACAC
>NC_036844.1:5976188-6018750 GCF_002910315.2 Salvelinus sp. IW2-2015 | reverse complement strand
CACACACACACACACACACACACACACACACACACACACACACACACACACACACACACACTTAAACCTCCCCCCTCCCTGTGCTTCATACATCTCTCCACCACTACCACAGTGATGACATGTTTTCCATTCAGTCAAGCCAAACAGGACGTCCTGCATCCAAGGCCTTAAACCCCTCTAAAAAATGCTGTGTTAAAAACAACCCAATTTGGGTACATATTGGACAGAGCAAACATTGGGTTGTTTTGACCTAGCCAGTTGGGTCAGAAACAACCCATTGTTTTCTTTAAGCTGAGTTATTGAGCTATTATCCACCGGGTCAGATCAGAAGAGGCGTGGCAGACCATTTTTTTATTTCACCTTTATTTAACCAGGTAGGCTAGTTGACAACAAGTTCTCATTTGCAACTGCGACCTGGCCCAGATAAAGCAAAGCAGTTCGACACATACAACAACACACATGGAGTAAACAAACACACAATCAACAATACAGTAGAAAAATCTATATACAGCAGGTGCAAATGAGGTAGGATAAGAGAGGTAAGGCAATAAATAGGCCATGGTGGCAAAGTAATTACAATATAGCAATTAAACACTGGAATGGTAGAATGTGCAGATGATGAATGTGCAAGTAGAGATACTGGGGTGCAAAGGAGCAAGATAAATAAATAAATACAGTATGGGGATGAGGTAGTTGGATGGGCTATTTACAGGTGTCACAACTTCCACCGAAGGTGGCTCCTCTCCCTGTTCAAGCGGCGCTTGGCGGTCATCGTCACCGGTCTACTAGCTGCCACCGATCCCTTTTTCTTTTCTGTTGGTTTTGTCTTGATTGTTTTCACCTGTTGCTTATTTCGGTTCATTAAGGGTCTATTTAAACTTCCAGTGCCCGCCTGCTTTTGTGCGGGCTTATTCCTACTGTCAGTGGTGAAGTTGGTGTTTCTCCTGCGTAATTTGTTGTATGTTATTTCCTGGTTTTTGGAGACATACCTGATTTGTGGTCATTGCCTGTTTGTTGGCTAGACCAAGCGAAATAAACACATCTATTGGAAGTATTGCTCTCTGCGCCTGACTCTACACCCACCACTCCTTGAATTCTGTGACACAGGTGCAGTGATCTGTGAGCTGCTCTGACAGCTGGTGCTTAAAGCTAGTGAGGTACTAGTGGTGTGAGAGTAAATGTCATTYCAGTGAATCTTTTCTGTTGTATTGTAAATGCATGTTAATGTTGAAACCTCACACTTTTTGTAGCTTTAATAAGTCAAGAATATGAGTTCCTTAAGTGCCTATGAATATCCCAATGTTGGAATAGTTACAGCTTTGTTATAATATTTAAATAAGAATGTTTCTAAATGTACAGTTGAAATCGGAAGTTTACATACACTTACAGTTGAAGTTGGGAGTTTACATACACTTAGGTTGGAGTCATTAAAACTCGTTTTTCAACCACTCCACACATTTCTTGTTAACAAGCTATAGTTTTGGCAAGTCGGTTAGGACATCTACTTTGTGCATGACACAAGTCATTTTTCCAACAATTGTTTACAGACAGATTATTTAATTTATAATTCTCTGTATCACAATTCCAGTGGGTCAGAAGTTTACATACACTAAGTTGACAGTGCCTTTAAACAGCTTGGAAAATTCCAGAAAATGATGTCATGGCTTTAGAAGCTTCTGATAGGCTAATTGACATCATCTGAGTCAGTTGGAGGTGTACCTGTGGATGTATTTCAAGGCCTACCTTCAAACTCAGTGCCTCTTTGCTTGACATCATGGGGAAATCAAAAGAAATCAGCCAAGACCTCAGGAAAAGATTGTAGACCTCCACAAGTTTGGTTCATCCTTGGGAGCCATTTCCAAATGCCTGAAGGTACCACGTTCATCTGTACAAAGAATAGTACGCAAGTATAAACACCATGGGACCACGCAGCTGTCATACCGCCCAGGAAGGAGATGCGTTCTGTCAATCCCATAGAAAGTTTGTGGGCAGAACTGAAAAAGCGTGTACGASYAAGGAGGCCTACAAACCTGACTCAGTTACACCAGCTCTGTCAGGAGGAATGGGCCAAA
Source organism: Salvelinus sp. IW2-2015 (assembly GCF_002910315.2). Taxonomy (NCBI): domain Eukaryota; kingdom Metazoa; phylum Chordata; class Actinopteri; order Salmoniformes; family Salmonidae; genus Salvelinus; species Salvelinus sp. IW2-2015. Next base: position 6,016,678 of record NC_036844.1, on the reverse strand, counting down.
ATTCACCCAATTTATTGTGGGAAGCTTGTGGAAGGCTACCCGAAACGTTTGACCCAAGTTAAACAATTTAAAGGCAATGCTACCAAATACTAATTGAGTGTATGTTAACTTCTGACCCACTGGGAATGTGATGAAAGAAATAAAAGCTGAAAGAAATAATTCTCTCTACTATTGTTCTGACATTTTACATTCTTAAAATAAAGTGTTGATCCTAACTGACCTAAAACAGGGAATTTTTACTAGGATTAAATGTCAAGAATTGTGAACAACTGAGTTTAAATGTATTTGGCTAAGGTGTATGTAAACTTCCAACTTCAATTGTATATTAAAATATGTAATGTGCAAAAACATTGAAGGAAATTTGAAGTTTGCAGTATACAAACTTAAAATGATGAACATGAATGATATTTACTCTCACGGATATATAGGTGAAAGCCACGCCCCCAATAGGCCACACCTTTGGATTACCCAAACATGGGTTAATTTAACCATSAGTTGGTGTTTTATGAACTATTATGCTGGGTTGACCCAGGGATCGGTCTTTTTAATGTAATCCATAGGTTATTTTCATGAGGCATGGCCTATTAAGGTTGTGGCTTTCAGATGGGTAWATTTGGCCACCGGTGAGAGTAAATGTAATTCATGTTCATCATTTTGTTGCACGTTAAATATTTTAATATACAATAAATTAGTGATGGGAAACCAAATTGTGCTGAAAAGTGGTTCATTACTCGGCGCTTCATTATCGGTTCACAATGCACATTAGTGACGTCTGCTGGTCAGAAATAAATAGCTGGGTGCGATTATCAGATAKACTTTTTTTTCTCTCCACCGTTTTCATTAGAACTCCGTGGCGCAATGGTAAATTGTTGGCTTTAATACAGTTGGAATACCAGGTTTGCATATTACATCATGCTTCCCTTTTTTGACTTCAAGTTGACTATTTTTCTAAAATGGAATCTGTGGCATTATTTAGGATGCTTAARACAGAAGTTTATACAATACTAAATGAAACTAATTATTTCAACAACAGTGCAGAAAGTGTGGTTTCACAATTTTCTAAATARTGTGACTTCGACAGGATTTGACCTCATATCCTCACGTCCCTGAGTTCCCTCCTGTACCTGCTAAGCTACCTGTCAGGTGAAACTACATTTACAAAATCCTAACTATATTTGTAAGTACGTTGTCCAGTAGAGGTTGGTGWTTGAAACCAGCTTGGAATCAAAGAAACCAATGGAACCACATTGGAATCAGTGTGATCTCGCATTTTGCAACCTCCCGTTTGAAAAAGCATGCAATCAAACAAAGCTTCGGACGACATTGACGACATACTTCTGATAAAGTGATACATGCATTGGCACACTACTTCGAAGTTAGCTGCTTATAGATTTCAACACATGCCTCGGAGCTCCGGTATCAATTGTAACATCACTACAATTAATTACATCATTATTCAATTATATAACTCTAAAATACATATTTGTATGTTTAGTGTTAGAGAAAATGTGCATATTTTCTAAATGTCTCTCTTGATCAAAACATCTKGCCCCACCGCTGTGAACATCACACAGAGCTCTAGCTTGGCTTCCTGAACTCGCTAGGAACTCACCTTTCATCTCATATTAATCTAGTCCATCTATGACAAACAGAAAGTGTTTTTTGTTTATAAATATATCTCTGAATGTGTTATAGAGATGAAACCACTCTCTCCTGCTGCGCTACGACGTAAGGATTGTCAGTGGCTGTGACGTAGGGTTCAGCCAGGAGTTGATGGATAGTCGGAAGAGCGAAGAAAATGGTAGGAGGGACATCCCAGCATCAAGTGGTTTCAGATTTCACATCCTACGTCACGCAGGCCCTGTGTCCGTGGGAACCAGGGCTATTGCTCAATGCAAGCCATTTGGATCTACGGATTTCCACAGATTGATTTATAAGCAAAAATGTCAGTCAGAAACAGAACCAAGCAGATCTAAACAGGAGACTTTACAGCCCAGCGTTAAACTACAAAAGAGTCGGTGCTCAACCCTAACAGGTGTAGACAATACGAAAGAACAGATGAACCAGAATGACATTTACTCTCACAGGTGGCCAAAAGGAACCATCTGAAAGCCACACCTTTACTAAGCCACGCCTCCAGTCTTCTGATCTGACTCGATGAGCTCAATAACCCAACTGTGACTCAACTGGCTGAGTCAAAAATAATCCAATGTGTGTTCCGTCCACTATTTACCCAGTACTGTGTTGTTTTAACCCAGCAGTTTTTTGAGTGTAGAAGTACCCTCATTTATCCATCTTACTTCCTCTCTGTCGTCTTTAGGATAGGGTGAGGGAAACTAGTAAACCGGTGAAGTAGTACTATGGAGAAGTTTGTCAGTAGTGTATCAATGTTCAGTTGCAATGTTGGTTTTACCATTCATGCCTAGGACCCCTACTGTAAAAATGCTTAGACCTCATACAAATACATGAAAATAGCCTTGACTAATTTAGTCCCTAGCTCTGTGCATAGCTAGAATGTGAGCACATATTTTAAACATGCCTTTTTAAGGCCTCCCTCCCGTCCCGTTCACATTTCTTCCCCTTGTTGCCGTTGCCAACGKTCCTCGTCCAAAACTGTCATCGACGGCCAAGGAGAGATGGAATTTTATACACATTCCTCCCAAACTGCTCCCTCAGAAACACATGTGACAGTGATAGGCTTATTTACCATAGTAATCCATTCTCTCTCCATGAGGCTAGCGTTTGGAACAGTGGCAGCCATCTTGAATTTGAGCCAAAACATTCCCCAACGTTGTTTCAGGAGGCTGTGTGAGTGTGAAGTGTGGACAGTCACACCACAATAGTCCTAAATGATCTCTTCTAGTTCAGATCAATAATTACTTAATGTATAGTTTTTGTTCAAATATTTGTTATGAGACACTAAGGCACCTAGGCAAGGTATGAAGTTACATAAAGACGTACAGTATTTGTTGGCTATTCAATATGCCATTGTCTGTCAACTTTTGTAGTGGTTTGTCATCAATAACATCTGGCACTCTGCAGCTTTGTKTGTTATTATTTCCAGGAGGTGTATCCCATTGTTTACAAACCCACTCATTAGAAAGACTGTGCAGTGTATGTGCACTGTTGGCCTTTTTTGTAATTTTATCAGTAATGTACTGTATTGATAAACCGTATGAACTGAATACAGCAAATTACCGTAGAATGCACAGTAAAATACCATACATTTGTTTTACAGTACACTGTAAGACCTTTCTGTAATTTCAACAGTAGAACACTGTAGAATCCACAGCAAAATACCATACATCTGTTTAACAGTATTAATTATGGTGCATTGTGGGAAAATGTAAAAGTTTGTATTTGTATTTATTAGGGATCCCCATTTCCTAACGCCTATGCAGCAGCTACCCGTCCTGGGGTTCAAACAAATTAAGGCACTTACATCACACATAAAACAAAAGATAAAACAGTACATCATATAACAGTATTACACCAATACACTACAATACAACATGTATAATACCACCATACAACAATATTACAATGTACGTGTGTGTAGAGTGCGTGTGCTAGCGTGTGTGTGCATAAGCGTGTGTCTGTACCTGTGTGGGTTTCTCTTCACAGTCCCTGCTGTTCCATAAGGTGTATTTTTATCTGTTTTTTAGATCTGATTCTACTCCTTGCACCAGTTACCTGATGTGGAATAGAGTTCCATGTAGTCATGGCTCTATGTAGTACTGTGCGCCTCCCATAGTCTGTTCTGGACTTACTGTAGAAGTCTATAATGAGTACCAACTAAAAGATCTGGGTAAGGACCTGGTGCCTTGCTACACCTGGGTGAGCTCTGACGACCAGTCATACTCCAGGATKTACCTCCTCCTCCTGGACCAGACCTCCACAGCATCAGGTACCACATCAGCCACTTTCTTCTCAGACCACAGACAACTCAGTACGACTGTACACCTCCCAGCGACACAGACTGTTATAGGAAAGCCACTATGGAAAATGAACACCACCTTACTGACCACCAGACTCAACAACCTATTCATCACGCATTTGAAGAACTGGACCTCTCTCCTTTGACCTTTTGGACTCCGCCATCGAGTGGYGGGAAATGGTCAAGAGGAGAACTAAACACCTTTACATCAAGGCAGGCAAAACAATAAGAAAAGGTAAAAAGAGAATAACTAAACAAACTCAACCAACGACTACAAGCCAATCCGACCTACAGCAAGCAGGCTTCTATCTGGCACCCGAAATAGCAGACACCAAACACAGACTCGCACTCTTACACAGGCAGAAACAGCAGACAATCAAACACACAAGCAAAATCCAACACCTAGAAGAGGAAGAGAAATACACCAAATAATTTTTCAAACAAATCAGATGAAAGAAACAGACAATAGATGCATTGAAAGATGACCAACAGACACTACTGACGATCAGGCCATCAATAACATCATTACAGACTTCTACAGTAATTTGTACTCACCTAAGACGACAGATCGTGATCGACAAACTCCTCAGCCACATAGCGCCAATCCCACAACACGACTTGTAGGAGGAAATGGGCCTGTCGCTGGATGAGCGAAGGTAAGACACCAGGTCCAGTTGGGCTCCCTACTGAGTTTTACGTTTTGGAAACACCTCTAAGTCAGTCTGGGGACAGTTTACAGTAGCATGTACAGGGATGGCTAGCTTGCACTCTCCCACACTGAAGGTTAGCTCCTTCAGTGCGGGAGAGTGCAACCACTCTCCTGTACAAGAGAAAGGGAGAAGCTACTGAGCTCAAGAACTGGCGCCGTATCAGTCTCTTGGGCTCAGACCAGGGTTTCCATTAGCCGGGAATAGCTGGCTTTTGGCAGATGAAAAAATAGAAAAGCTGATAAATAAAATTGCAGGAAAAAATCCCATTGCCAAATAATGCTTTTTAGCCTATTCATTGATGAAAATAGCAGTCGATGGAAATAGTGTACATTTGACTAGTCATGCTTACCGGTCTGTAGGTTAATTTGTATAATTTACAGGAATTAAATTGCCGCATGTGTGCAGTATATTCGTTATGTAGGCCTATCCTATGTATCACACATGTAGCTCATAGCATACATAGCATGCTGCTGCTACAGCATCTCAAACAGCAAATCCATAGGCAACGGAAGGCAGGCTTCATCACCGCGTCACAAACAACTTTGCAATGAGCTGGAGGCAGTATGCATTTTGAAAAAATATACTGTACTTAATTGTTTGAAACCTGAAAGTTTTACTACATATTATGAAACATGTCTTACCTTGCTTCAAAGTAGCCTAGCCAAAATTAGACCATATCGGTGGAGGCAATTATTTTATATCAACTTTCTTTCATATAATCTCCACCCGGCACAGCCAGAAGAGGACTGGCCACCCCTCATAGCCTGGTTCCTCTCTAGGTTTCTTCCTAGGTTTTGGCCTTTCTAGGGAGTTTTGTATTGTAACAGGCCCACAACGTGGTTACCAAAATCGAATTTGGATATATTTTKCTGCATAACATTTAGAAGTTGTCAGCTTTCTCCCGTTCGTATAAGCTGGTAGCATAGCTAGCATACAGAAATCAGGGGTGGAAGTCAAAGTTGTTTTTAACTGTAATGCAGTTGATTGATGGCGATGACATGAACATGTATTGCGGTTGACATCCATACAAACATTATACTCACATTTTTACCTCAACATAATGTGAAATACTCATATAAACCAATAGCCTAAATGGAGGCTGATATTGCTGGGGGGCAATGGGGAGATTCAGGATGGAGATGCAGCCTTTTTACTTCATGCTATCTTGGCGGAGCTCCTATGTCAAGCACCGGGAAACAAACTCCAACATGTCAGAAAAGGTAAGGTCTTGTCTTTTCGTTTAGCCCGTTGCTCATACTTAGCTGAATGGCTGTAGAATTTAGCCCTGAATCACTACAAGTGGTGCGGTGCAGCAATTTATTGGCTGTGTACGACAGCTCCCCGAAGCTCAAGAAGTATGAATGAACTTCTGCGGAGGCCGCATCGTTGTAAATGCTGTACTGTCACTGCGGAGTTCGGATTGACCATGAATTGGACTGCGGTCGGCCATCGACTCGGACTGCGCGWCCGGTAAGTTAGCTAGCTAACGTGTAACAACATTAACGTTAGTTAATTAGCCAACATAGCTAACGACGTTAACGTTAGCTAAGTCAGACAAGTTCTTCTTTGCAAATTGACGAGCTAACTCTAGCTATATAACACTTCTAGAATATTGTAATATAGTGTAACGACCCTGGGTTGATAAGCGCGGAAATCGACACTGCTGTTCGAGCATGCTTTTGGGGCACAGTCGATAGTTCGCTGGACTCCGGACTAGAAGGTCGAGGGTTCGAGGCCTGCTCCTTGCCCGTTTCATTACATTGGTGTCAGAAGTGATCGGACCTTGCATCCGCGACAGTGTGTGTGCTTGGCCGGTTAGCGCGTTCCTGTAAGATGTAGAGTCGCGCGAGGACGCGCTCTTTGAAAGAAGGGAGTAGTGTAACGACCCTGGGTTTATAAGCGCGGAAATCGACTCTGCCGCACGAGCATGCTTTTGCGGCACAGTCGATAGCGCGYCGGACCTCGGGCTCGAAAGTCGAGGGTTCGAGACCTGCTCCCTGCTGTTTCATTACAATATTGTTAATTTCTAGCTAGCTAGATAATTCACGTTTGATTCGTTTTCTTGCTGTATTGMAATGTCCGGTAGCCATCTGTGGCAGTGGCCCAACAAAACTTTCATGGTTACAAAAGTATCCAGTCGTGCAGCTAACGTTACACTGCAGCTAACGTTACTTCTCTCATCATATTGAGCCTACAGCTCTTGAAACGTTGTCATGCTGACACGATGTGTTTGACCTTCCAGAAATAACACTGGACTTGATCCATATGCCCCTGTGCCCGGATGTGGGAACCATGGATAATCACGATCATTTGACATAAGAACAAGCAGAGGTAGGTGTTTGTTTKATTTCTCATTTAATACGTTTATTATTATTCTATAATAGGCCTACAACACATATCATTCCCATAACAGATTCATTGTATTTTCTCAACAGATAATCACTGAAAACACAGAGGAGATGTGCCTGTCTCAGATCCTTATCCACCATGACACCCCAATGTACGAGCCAGTACCACCACGGGCAAGGAGGCTTGCTGGTGTGGGGAGATGGTGGCTGTCCAGAGGATGCTCCTGGGGGAGGTCACGGCCCTGCGCAGGGTGCAGGAGGAGCTGCTGAAGGYGGAAGGCGAGAGATTAGCCCTGGAGAAGGAGAAGCTAGCTCTGGAGAAGGAGAAGTTTGCCATGGAGAAGCGAAGAAGACTTGAAGATTACTATTCTAAAATTAATCTGTTTCGATATACAAACCTCTTTTTTTTCATGTGAATCTCCTCCTTATGAGGTAATTTCTTGCTTGTAGGCCAGCATTGCATCTACCAGTAGCACTGTGATCAGCRGCAACATCCTGGTCAGGTACAGCTGGTGGAATGTCAGGTATATTGGGATGTGGCATCCTGTTTTGTATGCAGATGTTGTGCAAGATACATGCTGAGGTTATGATCGTGCATGTTTTTTCTGGGCTGTATAAAAGAACTCCCCCAGAGTGGTCAATGCATCTGAATCTGGATTTTAGGACTCCRATAGATCTCTCTACTAAACTCCTCGTTTTCATCTGAGCATGGTTGTAGTTCTCTTCTGCATYRTTGTTAKTGTGTAGGATTGGTGTCATGAGCAATGTTTTTTTCGTCTATAGCCACTATCACCTAAAACCCCAAACATACAAAGTAGTAAATTGATATAAGAAGCAACACTATTTTAAGTGTGCTCTGRACCATAAAACAATTCCACAGGTGTCAGGTAAAGAAAAGAAAAGAAAGGGTTAGTGATTTCTGATTTCTTTACCTAATAGCCATCCATCAGGAATGTGACCTTCCTCGAACTTGATTCCCAGGGCTGAATTTGATACAATGAAGGAGTAAGCTTTGAATCACGAAATATTCCTGTTTGATTATTCWGTTTTTTGACTATTGTTATTTTAATAACTTTTCTAATCAATACATTTAGCTTTGTCATCATTTGATTTTATGACCATTTGAAAAAGTATTATTATAATATTAATTATCATCAAATATGTCATTAAAAGCTTTTCAAATTAAGGTTTACATTGATGTTTTTAGTTATAATGTAATTTTAAAATGCTCACCCCCTGGGCCCAGTCTGCACAAGAGAAGGGTTTAGCTGTCCTAAAGTTAAGTACATTTCCAAGAAGAAATCCTAAAGMATTATTTTCAAGAATCCCGTTTCTTCTTAACTTTYTTCTTAGGAAAAAACAGGAAAAAAACTTAAGAACATTTCCAATAACTTTAATGAGGAATTGCAACTTTGCTTAAATTTCTTCTTAAGTCTATAGTTCAGGAAAAAATGTCAGTTAAGAAGAAATTTGTTCTTAAGAAGGTTTTGTGAATCCGGCCGCTGGTCTCCAGTCCCGGTCCCAGCACAACTTGAAGTCTCATCCCCAACATCAGTACCAACCCAGGTTTTCCCAGTTCCAGCCAAAACACCAGCACCAACCCTGGACACAGCACCGACAAACCACAACTGCCACCTCCTTTCAGCAATTGCCAGCCCCAGCCCCTTCCCCTCCCCTAACAGAAAGACACATACATCGTCAACCACTCTACTCAACTAGATTCCTTTTTTGTATTGATGCATTTTTTATTTTATTTTTGTATTTTTTGTATTGTTCTTAGTTTTGTTTTGATTATCCTAAGTTGAATTGATTACTTATTGTTRGAGTTGTCTATTATTATGAATTTTCCCATAATGATGTATTGAATGATGTGAATTTCCTTTTAAACTGATAGAATATTTTAAACTGTAATRAAGTTTGGGAAAACTGTAATTGTAATTACAATTATTTTGAAGACCAATGTATCCTTAACTAGAACAACATTTTCAGTATCTGTAACAGAACTGTTTTACTTGTTATGACTGTGATATGTTTTTTTATCAACCTTGGTTGAATGTACTGACTGTAAGTTGCTAAAGACAAGAGTGCCCACTAAATGACCAAAATGTAAATGTAAAAATGAAAAGAACACTGGGTAATTCCAGTAATATACTGTACATTAGATTACAGTAAAAATGTTTGGTACCGTAAAATGGATTACAGTAGCTGCACTGTAAAATAAATTACAGTCCCTTTCTGGTCAATTTCTACCAGTAAGTTGCTGTACATTTTCCAGGAAATGTTTTTGTGTGTGTGTGTATGGGGGGGGCAGTGTTAGAAAAGCTGTTGTGAATCAATGGCAGGTGTTGCAAAGAGGGGTTCTGTATACTTACAGGCTAGAGCTCAAATCCAGATAGGTAGTTGATAAGTCCAGTTATGGTTTATAGATACAGGTTTGTTGGCAGTTATGTGGAGAGGCTGGGCAGTAGTTGGAGAACGACTAATGGAACATGTTTGGAGTAAGAAGATAAGGTGTCCAGAGATGCACATCAGTAGTTTCCACTAGACCGGAGGAACTCTACACTCCACACACACTGTAATGATAGTAGCTAGCGCTGAAGCCGGAATCTAAACTAAATGGATCCTCCATGAGAGTATGTTGTAGACCCAGGATTGACTGTCAGAGGAGTAGTGGGGTTGCTGCTGGTGATGAGAGGTTTATTATACTGCAGCTACGTGCCGTATAGTGCTGCATCTCTTCTGCCTGAGCTGACCATGGGACTGACGATTGTTACAGAGAGAGTATAGAGCGACAGCTAGGGGCATTTCTCAGGTCTGCTTCTGATTGGGCCTTAACAATTAGGCACATATCTAGGATTAGCTTACATCCCCTTAATCGTAACCTTAACCATTAGGGGAGTAAACACAAGACTGATCTTAGTGCATCTGTATCCTAGTTTGTGACACAGTGGAATGAATGCTTGCTGTCTGGGATAATAATGTGCTAACTTCTCCACCTTATCTGTAGAAGCCATAAGAGTCAAGATGAGAATCGTGTCTTAGTTTCGTGGTAACATTGACAGAAAGCAGTCTTTGCTGTGATGGGCGTAACCAATGATATATGTCCATATCCTGAACCAGTAGGTCTATTGGAGGGAGCAATCTGGCAGCGTAGGATCCTAATTGTATACAGCTGCGCCAGTGATTACATAGACCAGGCATACTCCCAGAAATATTTACTGTACAGCCTGATTTCAGTTGGGATCAGTGTATTTAGATGAGGCGCTGTGTTAGTTTAGCAGAGTCAGTGTGTAGATGAGAGAATACCAACCAGCCTGATGCTGTTACTGTCTGTCAATGTCTTAATTATTGCCTCGTCAGTGGACTCTCTAGCCTGGATCTCTAACTAAGGACAGATGGGCTAGGACACACACACACACACACATCCACAGCAGACAGTTGGAGACACTCGGAAAGAGATTTACGCCAGACCACAGTTAGAAACCAAGCGTCTTGTCTCCCGAGCGACAGTTACGCTATAGTCTCCAGGCCCCATCCGCCATTGCCTTTAAATTAGATTATGCAACTGTGCTTATTCTTGAAAGAAAAACTCGTGCCAGATTTCAATGAACCTGATGATTGAGCCGACGTGCGACACGCAAGGGACGTCTCAGATACCTCTGAAATCTGGAGCCATTTACAGAAAGGTGTTTCATAAAAAAATGTCTCCCTGTCCAATGTCAGTCATTCTAAAGTGAGCAGTCACCAAATGATCCTTTGAAGGAGGAAGCAAGGTACTTTAAGCATATGTTTTCATTTCAGTCTCCTCCATCTCCACTAACTGAAGTTAATTGTAAAGATTTTTTTCATTAATAGTGTACAATTAACAGCTGTACAGAAAGACTCATGTAAAGGCCTAATTACAGAGGAGGAACTTCTAGATACAATTAAAGCCTTCAAGTCTGAGAAAACTCCAGGGCTTGATGGCATACCAGTTGAGGTATATCAAATATTTTCGATGTACTCAAAGGTCCGTTATTAACATGTTTTAAATACTCCTATAAAAATGGTATACTATCAGATACTCAGCAAGAAGGTCTGATTTCACTATTACTGAAACAGGACCCAGCTGGTAAATATAAAGATCCAGTCCACCTAAAAAAMCGGAGACCCTTTACACTTCAGTGTTGTGAATTTCTTGGGCAAAATGCATAGCGCATAGAATTAAAAAGGAATTGTCGGCTATTATTCATCCTAATCAGACAGGCTTTTTACAAGGACGATACACTGGAGATAATATATGACAAGTACTGGAAACAATAGAACACTATGAAAAATCTGGGAAATCAGGTCTGGTATTCATAGCTGACTTTAAAAAGTCAGTACGACTGGAATTTATATATATATCCCTGGACTATTTTAATTTAGGAGAATCTTATACAATGGGTTAAAGTTTTGTATAGTAACCCCAGGTGTGAAATAGTAAATAATGGCTACTTCTCTGAACGTATTAAACTGTCAAGAGGAAATAAACAAGATTGTTCCATATCTATTTATTATGGCCATCGAAATGTTAGCTATTAAAATCAGAACCAACAATAATATCAAGGGGCTGGAAATTCAGGGCTTAAAAACAAAGGTGTCATTGTATACTGACGATTCATGTTTTCTTTTAAATTTGCAATTTGGATCGCAGCACAGCCTCATAGAGGATCTACATAATTTTTCTAACCTCTCTGGATTACAAATTCATTAAAAATAAGTGCACTATATTACATATTGGATCGCTAATACAACTTTTACATGAATTTGTAGTTTACCACTAAAATGGTCTGACAGTGATGTGGACACACTCTGTATTTATATCCTGAAATAAATAAATAATCTAACTACAATACATTTTTATAGAAAGTTAGCCAAAATACACAAGATCTTGCTACCATGGAAAGGACAATACCTGTCTATTTGTGGAAAAAAACTCTTTACTCATATCCCAGTTTACCTATTTACTTATTGCCCTGCCTTCAATTAACGACTTGTTTTTAAAATTATACGAGCAAAACATATTCCACTTTATTTGGCACGTCAAGCCAGACAAAATTAAGCGGGCCTATTTATACAATGAATAATGAATTTTGAGGGCAGAAATAATTAAATATTTAAGAATTGGACCTCTCACTAAAGGCTTCAGTCATACAAAAGTTATACTTAAATTCAAAATGGTTCTCGAGCAGATTAGTCTGAATGGCTCACCCCGTGTTCAAGATTGTCCTTTTTCCCTTTAATCTGATTACAAACTCTCACTTCAGTTGTTTGAAAATTAAATAATCTCCAAAATATCGCTATTTTTTATAACAAGCCATAGAAAGCTGGTTGCAATTTCAGTTTAATCCACCAGAAAAGATACAACAAATATTATGGTTAAACTCAAATATACTAATTGATCAAAAAAACGGAACTTTTTTTWAAAAATTGTATAATCTTTGTAAATGATATCATAAATAGGACTGGTGGAGTTACAGTATGTCACAGATGCAGTTAACACAAATATAGTGAAATGTCTGCTCTATCCAAAATTACAACCAACTGATTACAGCATTACCGCAAAAATGGAGGAGGCAAGTGGAAGGGGGAGGAGGTAAGGAACTTGTCTGTCAGCCCTGCATTAAAGACCAAAATTGGTTAAAGGAAATTGTGATAGATAAAAAAGTATACTAGTTTAATTTAAGGACCAAAAAATGGAYAGCTGTGCCATACAGGTTGCAAAAAAGTTGGGAAGAGATTTTCGATGTACCGATTCCATGGCACATGGTTTATGAACTGATACACAAAATGACGGCAGATTGAAAACTTAAGAGGTCTACCATTTAAATTACTATACAAAATTCTTGCAACCAATAGAATGTTATATATACAGTATATTGGGGATACAACCATCTGAGCTCTGCAGATTTTGGTGTGAAGAGACAGAATCATTAGATCACTTGTTTTGGTACCGCCCATATGTAGCTTGCTTTTGGTCTCAGGTTCAAGAATGGTTGAAGAATTTACCTGGAGCTAACTCTGCAAATAGCACTGCTAGGTGATTTGAAAAGTCATAGTCAATCGATCAATAATATATTAATACTCTAAGCAAAAATGTTTATCTTTAATTTATTTAGAAACTATGAGAAAAGAAAGGTTCAGAATGTTTGTGAAACAGCACAATGGAAAAATATATGGCAATTAGAAATAAAAACTGGATGGTCTTCAGAGATAGTTGGAAGGGGTTGAGGGTAGCAGAAAGGTTGGACTATAAACAAACAAAAAAGATAATTAATGTAAAATATACTGTTGATCTTTTATTTCAGCTCATGAAACAGGGGACCAACACTTTACATGTTGAGTTTATATTTTTGTTCAGTGTATAATAATAATAATAATAATATACAGTCGTGGCCAAAAGTTTTGAGAATGACACAAATATTAATTTCCACAAAGCTTGCTGCGTCAGTGTCTTTAGATATTTTTGTCAGATGTTACTATGGAGTAACATCTGTATAATACAAGCATTTCATAAGTGTCAAAGGCTTTTATTGACAATTACATGAAGTTGATGCAGAGTCAATATTTGCAGTGTTGGACCCTTCTTTTTCATGACCTCTACAATCCGCCCTGGCATGCTGTCAATTAACTTCTGGGCCACATCCTGACTGATGGCAGTACATTCTTGCATAATCAATGCTTGGAGTTTGTCAGAATTTGTGGGTTTTTATTTGTCCACCCGCCTCTTGAGGGTTGACCACAAGTTCTCAATGGGTCTGGACAACAGTTTTCAGCTGTGCTAACATAATTGCAAAAGGGTTTTCTAATGACCAATTAGCCTTTTAAAATGATAAACTTGGATTAGCTAACACAACGTGCCATTGGAACACAGGCGTGATGGTTGCTGATAATGGGCCTCTGTACGCCTATGTAGATATTCCATAAAAAATCTGCCGTTTCCAGCTACAATAGTCATTTACAACATTAACAAAGTCTACATTTCTGATCAATTTGATGTTATTTTAATGGACAAAAAATTAGCTTTTTTTTCAAAAACAAGGACATTTCTAAGTGACCCCAAACTTTTGAACGGTAGTGTATATATATATTTACAAAAAAACATATGGGGGATTGGAAATGATGCAGACAATTACAGTGATATAAGCCACAATCTATCTGCAGTATTAAAGCTGATCTACCCCCCCCCCCTCCAAAAAAAAGTCAAGTCAAGTAAAGTGAGCAGAGGGTACTGCTGATGCAATTCACATCTGAAATGGCACCCTGTTCCCTATATAGTGCACTACTTTTGAGCCCTATGCAGGCCCAGGTCAATAGTACACTATAAATTATAAATAGTGCCATTTCAGGCGTACCCCCCATGACTTCTCTGGTGGAGAAGAAAAGGCCTCTCTGACACACAGAGCCTAAAGACCTTGAGTCAGTCAGTGGGTAGGACTGTTAAAGTAGATGACCTGGCTGTGTACACAGTAGCAAAACACCATGGAAAACAAGCCTGACAAATGGCCTTCTTTGTCATGGCCGTGGTCCTGAGCAGAGCTGCCTGCTACTCAGTCCGTTTATGGGGCGAGGCGCTCTCTTAAACATGTCAAAGACATTCGCAGCCTGGGCTTAATGCGCCCACAGTGTGTGAGTGACAGGCTGTCAATAAATACACCTCAAATACCAAGCGCTGGCTGTTAGTGAGCACACTGTGGAGGGGAGGGAGAGTGAGAGGAAATGGGGGAGGAAAAGGGAGAGGGCTGGTAAGCGAGGGCAGGAGGGAGCGTAGATAATGGAGGGAAGGAGGTAAAAACAAGGGAAGGCTGATTGACCCCAACAGGTAAGAACAACAAGCCATCAGCCAAGCGATTGTTAAATCCACAGGGTTTTTCCATGTGAGGTTGTTCCCCCGAGGGACTATTAATCCTACAGACATCATGGGTCATAGCACGTGCTATATCAGTCACACACACAGTCAGGGCTCTTATGGTAGAGAAATGAATTCAATTAAAACCTTTCATTGGTAGCACTGGWGGCTCCAAACCTAAAAAAGCTAGGAGCACCACATACAATTTAGGAGCACCATCAAATAAGATTTTTTTTTATTGATTGAGAGACAGACTTTATTGGGCCTATATGAATTCTAGCTACTATGTTGTGCCCTAGAAACTAATATATAACTCTGTCGAGACATTTGTTTATTATAAAAGCTCAAATGTTTATACAAATACCTGTCACTGAAATGATAAAGTCATTTCTGGAATATTAGGTTTCTGCAATGAGTAAAAAGCAGTGTTGAAAATTGTACACTTTTTAAGAGTGTTACATTTGCGTGTGTTGACATGACATGCAAGTCTGTCATTCATTATTCGCTATGATCATTGATCTCCTGAAGAAGGTATACCTTTACCATTCTTTATGTGCCCCCAAATGTTTGGACATACTGGTAAAGTAACCACTTTAAAGCTTAGCGGTGGTAATATGGTAACAACCTTTGAACGGTTTGGGCTACAGACAAGCTGTTTTCTCAGTAGTAATGGTGCAACCACCACGGTAACGAATCTGTGCTAAAAATGTATCCAGGGCACTCGGAAACAGAAGTACAGCGAAGCCCAATCATTACAACAATTATAATTTGGAGGATTTTTTTGTAGTCACACTGGAGCTTCCAAATTAAAATGTCAGGTCGCACAGCAAAATATTGAAGACCATACTCGACCACAATGGTCGCACTTTAGAGCCCTGCACACAGTCAAACAAACACACACACACACAGTCAAACACATTGAAAATAAGCACTGTCAAAAATGCTCATACAGTGGGCATATATGTATATGTATACATATATGTATATGTCACGCTCTGACCTTAGAGATCCTTATTATTCTCTATGTTTGGTTAGGTCAGGGTGTGACTCGGGTGGGAAATTCTATGTCTTCTGTTTCTTTGTTTTTTGGCCAGTGTGGTTCCCAATCAGTGGCAGCTGTCTATCGTTGTCTCTGATTGGGGATCATACTTAGGCAGCCCTTTCTCCCACCATTAGGTTGTGGGATCTTGTTTTCTGTTTGGTGTCTTAGCCTGACAGAACTGTGCGCTTTCGTTTTCGCTTTTGTTATTTTGTTTGAGTGTTTTTTGAATAAAAGAATCATGAACACGTTCCACGCTGCGCTTTGGTCTACTCTTCCTACCACCGACGAGAGCCGTTACACTATAGTACAATGCACTTAAAATAGAAGAACATGACTACAACTCACACACACTGGATGCATACACAATATGCTGAGCAAATTCACATGGTACACAGGCACACACACAAAAACACTGAACTTGGAAAAAGTATATCCATGTATCCCGCCTCAAATCACAAATCCCAGTGCTGATGAAAGACAGCAGTTTCCTAGAGAGTCTTAAGGGTGATTGAGGTCTTTCTGGAGAGGAGTGGAGGATTACCGGAAATCTGTCCTCCGTCGAGCGCCGAGCCTCATCACCAAGACAGGTCCCTGTCAGACGTCCCAGAGGAGACAAACCCACTTTAAAAAAACAAATCATACAGTAGGAGAGCAGTCCTACCTTGGAGTACAACAAGCGTATATTTTGGGTTCTGATGGGGTACAACAGTTGAACTAAGGTCATGGGGTATTTATAGGTTATTTTCTTCAAGAATCAGTGGGTACATATCATACATTTACAAGTCAAAAAATGGATGTAGCAACTAAGGATTGCCTCTTTAATGACAGGCAGTGACCTTCATATAGCAGAAATATGTCGTCATTTGAACGTGTTCCATTAACCTGCCCCCCAAAAATGTATTCTGTCCACTGTTCTGCAAAAGTCCCGCAAAATCGTTCCCTTGTCCCACATTTGGCCATTTTAGATGTGGTCACTCTAATTCCACTGGTGGAAACGTTGCTCGTTGGACCTGCGTTTACAATGTATCCACATGTCATACTGCAAATTAGATTTTCACATATAAATGTTTTTCACAAGTGAAASTGCATATCCGATTTTCACGTGAAAGTTTTTAACATGTGAAAACATTTTATTCTCCTCACATGTGAAAAAGTGGTGTTGACATGAGAAATGTAAGCTCAACATGTGAAAATGGTTATTTCACATGTGAAACTACCAATTTTACATGTTTAAGGGACACACTTTTTTTAGGGCTGTTTATATTAGCGCACTGTGGGGCTTGGCATGCCTCAGTGCCCTGGCCTGAGACACAAGGACAGAAGGGGTGGTACAGGATACAGAAAGGGTGTGGTACCAGACCATTCCCATTCCCATTCTCTCTCTCTCTCTCTCTCTCTCTCTCTCTCCCTCTCTTTCTCTCTTTCTCTCTCTATCACACACTCACAAATGCATTCACGTACCACATACACACACATGTATGTATGCACGGAACAACGCGCACGACGCACGCACGCACGCAACGCACGCACGCACAGCACGCACGCGCACGCACGCACGCACGGCACGCACGCACGCACGCACGCACAGAGCACGCACGACGCACGCACTCACGTCACGACGCACGACACCCACCCAAGCCATACCTACAGCCACACACACAAGCACACCCAACCGCATCACTCACACACGCAGCCACACTACACACACCACAACACACACACACACCAACACACACACACACACACACACACAAATACATTCAGAAGCCTGTTCCACCCCCACCCCTGACTCCTGACATCGGAGATAATGAACTTGTTTTAAATTCCTTCACCTCTTGACACGATTTACATTCCAAGCCTTGAAAATAGAGCGGTTGGAACAAAGACAGGAAGTGATGTGAGAGGACTTCCTATCCGCCGCCCTCCCCCTCCTCTCTCCCTCCTCTCTCTGCATTTATATTGACCCTGCAAACTGGACTCCCTGAACACCCACTCACCCGCCAACCAAACACACACACACAGGGATGCACGCACGCACACACACACACACACCTTGTCAAACACCAGACTCTGCACCCCATTAAAGCAGCCTTCACCAACCCATGTACACCCCCTGCAGAAACTACCAGTCAACAGCAGTCAACAGCCAGACTTTATTCCCTCATCTAATCCTTGGCCAGTAACACCTGATAGACTGATCGTAATTATCTGCACAATAATTATTTGGCAAGTCGGTTAGGATGACAAAAGTAATTTTTCCAACAATTGTTTACAGACAGATTATTTCACTTATAATTCACTGTATCACAATTACAGTGGGTCAGAAGTTTACATACACTAAGTTGACTGTGCCTTTAAACAGCTTGGAAAATTCCAGAAAATTATGTCATGGCTTTAGAAGATTCTGATAGGCTAATTGACATAATTTGAGTCAATTGKAGGTGTACCTGTGGATGTATTTCAAGGCCTAACTTCAAACTCAGTGCCTCTTTGCTTGACATCATGGGGAAATCAAAATAAATTAGCCAAGTCCTCAGAAAAAGAATTGTGGACCTTCACAAGTCTGGTTCATCCTTGGGAGCAATTTCCAAATGCCTGAATGTACCACATTCATCTATACAAACAATAATACGCAAGTATAAACACCATGGGACCACGCAGCCATCATAACGCTCAGGAAGGAGACGCGTTCTGTCTCCTAGAGATGAACCTACTTTGGTGCGAAAAGTGCAAATCAATCAAAGAAAAACAGCAAAGGACCTTGTGAAGATGCTGGTTGAAAAAGGTACAAAAGTATCTATATCCACAGTAAAACGAGTCCTATATCAACATAACCTGAAAGGCTGCTCAGCAAGGAAGAAGCCACTGCTCCAAAACCAACATAAAAAGCCAGACTATGGTTTGCAACTGCACATGGGGACAAAGATCATACTTTTTGGAAAAATGTCCTCTGGTCTGATGAAACAAAAATAGAACTGTTTGGCCATAATGACATTGTTATGTTTGGAGGAAAAGGGGGAGGCTTGCAAGCCCAAGAACACCATCCCAACTGTGAAGCACGGGGGTGGCAGCTTCATGTTGTGGGGGGTGCTTTGCTGCAGGAGGGACTGGTGCACTTCACAAAATAGATGGTCATGAGGAGGGGAATTATGTGGATATATTGAAGCAACATCTCAAGACATCAGTCAGGAAGTTAAAGCTTGTCGCAAAATGGGTCTTCCAAATGGACAATGACCCCAAGCATACTTCCAAAGTTGTGGCAAAATGGCTTAAGGACAACAAAGTCAAGGTAGTGGAGAGGCCATCACACATCCCTGACCTCAATCCTATAGAAAATGTGTGGTTAGAATGATAAAAGTGTGTGCGAGCAAGGAGGCCTACAAACCTGACTCAGTTACACCAGCTCTGTCAGGAGGAATGGGCCAAAATGCACTTATTGTGTGAACCTTGTGGAAGGCTACCTGAAACGTTTGACCCAAGTTAAACAATTTAAAGGCAACACTACCAAATACTAATTGAATGTATGTAAACTTCTGACCCACTGGGAATGTGATGAAAGAAATAAAAGCTGAAATAAATCATTCTCTCTACTTTATTCTGACATTTCACATTCTTAAAMTAAAGTGGTGATCCTAACTGACCTAAGATCGGGCATTATTTACTGGGATTAAATGTCAGGAATTGTGAAAAACTGAGTTTAAATATATTTGGCTAAGGTGTATGTAAACTTCCGACTTCAACTGTATGTTTCCTACTGCAGTTGATTGACGTATTCCTTGTGAGAAGTATGAAGATGCATGGAAAAGGGAAAGGGGGATACCTAGTCAGTTGTACAACTGAATGCATTCAACTGAAATGTGTCTTCTGCATTTAACCCAACCCCTCTGAATCACATGTCCTGGTCCCGTTTGGGTTTGATCCAACCTAAACCTGCTGTGACCTGTGGCCTTTAGATCATGTGAGGTGTTGCCGTGGGAATTACAGGCAGGCAGGAAGAGCAGAAGCAGCAGCAGGTAAAGGATGTCATGTCTGTAATATGTTAATGTAGCTTCAGCTACTCACTAATATTACGTAGGCCTTAAATAAGACCGGCTGTTCCATTTGACTGGTGATTTTGTCACACTCACTTAAATGCAAAGAATGTTCAAACTCATTCAAACTCATCTCCAAACAACCCAATAAAATATGCACATCATTGACATTTTCCTGAGGAGCAGTTACTTTAATTTCCTCCACCCAACCACCCGAGAATTAAGGTTCTTGGACAGAAGGAGCTGTCGTTCAGCACCATGAAAGCTACATCAGGGGGCCTGTCCTGAAAGATTATATTCCCCTCTTAAGGATCCGCCCCTTTTCTTCAATTTTGGCCTAAAATGACATACCCACATTTAACTGCCTGTAAGGCCCTGAAGCATGGATATGCATATTCTTGGTACCATTTGAAAGGAAACACTTTGGAGTTTGTGGAAATGTGAAAGGAATGTAGGAGAATATAACACAATAGATCTGGTAAAAGATTAAATGCAAGTGAAAGGCCATAATGTATTATTCCAGCCCAGCTGTGATTTAGATTTTGGCCACTAGATGGCATCAGTGTGCAACATTTTAGACTGATCCAATGAACCACTGCATTTCTGTTCAAACTTTTGTAAGACTGCCCAAATATGCCYAATTTGTTTTTTAATAACTTTTTATTTTTCAAAACTGTGCACTCTCCTCAACAATAGCATGGTATTATTTCATTGTAATAGCTACTGTAAATTGTACAGTGCAGTTAGATTAACAAGAATTTAAGCTTTCTGCCAATATCAGATATGTCTATGTCCTGGGAAATGTTCTTGTTACTTACGACCTCATGCTAATCACATTAGCCTACGTTAGCTCAACCGTCCCGTGGAAGGGACACCGATCCCAAAGAAGTTTGTTTCGGTTGACCACCTGCACTGTACCCAATTCATGGAAATTTTCCAATATTATACCTGTACCAAAGAAGCCTGGAGCTACTCTTGAATGATTTTAGACCAGTGGCACTCACCTCCATCCTGAACAAAYGCATGGAGAACTAATCACCTTACAGCTTCTGTGGATAATCCAGTTTGCTTATAAAAGTCACAGAGGTTCATATGATGCAACTCTAACATTACGCAATACTCTGGCCAAACATCTCCAGCAATCCAAGGCTTATTATGCCAGAGTTGTATTCATACATTTTAGATCTGCTTTTAACGCCATGAAAACACACATTCTCCTGCAAAGGCTCATTGAACGGTGGGTGAACGRTGGTCTCATTCTCTGGATCAGAGACTTCCTCTCTAACCACGSCTCTCCAACCCTGTTCCTGGAAAGCTACCCTCCTGTAACTAACCTGATTCAGTTTATCAACTAGCTAATTATTAGAATCTGGTGCGCTAGATTAGGGTTGGAGGGAAAACCTACAGGATGGTAGCTCTCCAGTAACAGGGTTGGAAAGCCCTGTTCTACCCGGCCACAAAGAGTCTCCACTAATGGTGCCATGTCAGAGCAGCTGGTTTTAAACACCAGGGCACCTCAAGGATGTGTTTTATCACCTGTATAAATTTCTACCTATACTAACAAAATCAAATCAAAATGTATTGGTCGCGTACATATATTAAGCAGATGTTATCGAGGTTGTAGTGAAATGCTTATGTTCCTAGCTCCAACAGTGCAGTAATACCTAACAATACACACAGATCCCAAAAATTCACATTTCTGAGTTAAGAAATAAAGAAATATTAGAACGAGCAATGTCAGAGTCTGGAATATAAATATATATGTATATGATGGTGTGTATAAACATTATGGACAGTATATGAATAGAAAGGGCATGTACAGCAGTAGTTATATAGGATGACCCGTGACAAGAATACAGTATATACATATGAAGTGGGTAAAACAATATGTAAACATTATTAAAGTGACCAGTGTTCAATGACTATGTACATAGGGCAGCAGTCTCTAAGGTGCAGGGTTGAGTACCGGGTGGTAGCCGACTAGTAACAGTGACTAAAGTTCAGGGCAGGGTACTGGGCGGAGGCCAGCTAGTGGTGACTATTTAACAGTCTGATGGCCTGGAGATAGAAGCTGCTTTTCAGTCTCTTGGTCCCAACTTTAATGCACCTGTACTGTCTCCGCCTTCTAGGTGGTAGCGTAGTTAACAGGCCATGGCTCGGGTGGCTGAGGTCCTTGATGATCTTCTTTGCCTTCCTGTGACACCAGATGCTGTAGATGTCCTGGAGGGCAGGCAGTGTTCCCCCAGTGATGCATTGGGCTGACCGCACCACCGTCTGGAGAGCCCTGCAGTTGCGTACGGTGCAGTTGCCATACCAGGTGGTGATACAGCCCGACAGGATGCTCTCAGTGGTGCATCTGTAGAAGTTTGTGTGAGTCAAGCAGAATTTCTATAGCCTCCTGAGGCTGAAGAGGCACTCTTGCGCCTTCTTCACCACACTATCTGTGTGGCTGGACAATTTCAGGTTGTCAGTGATGTGTACGTCGAAGGAACTTGAAACTTTACACCCTCTCCAATGAGGCACCCGTCGATGTGGATAGGGGCGTGCTCCCTCTGCTGTCTCCTGGAGTCCACAATCAGCTTCTTTGTTTTGTTGACGTTGAGGGAGAGGTTATTTTCCTGGCACCACTCCGCCAGGGCTCTTACCTCCTCCCTGTAGGCTGTCTCGTCGTTGTTGGTAATCGGGCCTACCACTGTTGTGTCGTCTGCAAACTTGATGATTGAGTTGGAGATGTGCATGGCCACGCAGTCATGGATGAACAGGGAGTACAGGAGTGGGCTGAGCACGCACCCTTGTTGGGCCCCCATTTTGAGGATCAGCGTAATCGAGGTGTTGTTGCCTACCTACAACAACTGGGGTCGGCCCGTCAGTAAGCCCAGGACCCAGTTGCATAAAGCGGGGTTCCTACCCAGGTCACTGAGCTTAGTGATGAGCTTGGAGGGCGCTAAAATGTTGAAGATTGAGTTGTAGTCTCTTGTCCGGATAGGATAGGACAGTTTGCAGTGTGATGGCGATTGCATCATCCGTGGATCTGTTGGGGCTTATGCACATTTTAGTGGGTGTAGGGTTTCGGGTAAGGTGGAGGTGGAGGTGATATGATCCTTGACTAGTCTCTCAAAGCACTTCATGATGACAGAAGTGAGTGCTACGAGGCGATAGTCATTTAGTTCAGTTACCTTTGCATTCTTGGGTACAGGAACAATCGTGGACATCTTGAAGCATGTGGGGACAACAGACTGGGATAGGGAGAGATGGAATATGTCCATAAACACGCCAGCCAGCTGGTCTGCATATGTTCTGAGGACGTGGCTAGGGATGCCGTTTGGACCGGCAGCCTTTTCGAGGGTTAACACGTTCTCGTGATTGGTGCTGGCCCACGTAGGCGGCACTTTGTTTTCCTCAAAGTGGGCGAAGAAGGTGTTTAGCTTGTCAGGAAGCAAGGCGTTGGTATCCACGACATGGCTGGTTTTCTTTATAATCCTTGATTGTCTGGAGCCCAGGCTACATACACCTCGTGTCTGAGCCATTGAATTGCGACTCTACTTGGTCTATGTACTGACATTTTGCCTGTTTGATTGCCTTACGGATGGCCTAGCTGGACTGTTTTTACTCATCCATGTTCCCAGTCACCTTGTCGTTATTCAATGCGGTGGTTCCCGCTTTCAGTTTTGCGCAAATGCTGCCATCTATCCACGGTTTTTGGTTTGGGAAAATTCTAATCTTCAGAGTGAGAACAACATCCTCTATGCACTTCCTGATGAACTGAGTCAGTGTATACATCAATGTTATTCTCAGAGGTGACCTGGAATGTGTCCCAGTTTGCATGATCAAAACAATCTTGAAGCATAGATTCTGATTGGTCAGACCAACATTGAACAGTCCTTACCACAGGTACTTCCTGTTTGAGTTTCTGCCTATAGTAAGGAAGGAGCAGAATAGAGGCGTGATCTGATTTGCCGAAGGGATGAAGTGGGAGGCCCTTGTAGCCAGGGAGAGTAGTAAAGGTCAATATTTCTTGATGAGCGAGTAGCGCAGGCAATGTGTTGCTAAAAATTTGGTAGCATTTTTCTCAGAGTTGCTTTCCTAAAGTCCCCAGTTACAATAAATGCAGCCTCAGGATATGCGGTTTCCAGTTTGCACAAAGTCCTTTGTAGTTACTTGAGAGCCGTCGATGACCAAAGAGAATTCTCTCTCGGGAGGTAATGCGGTCGGTATTTGATAGTGAAGTATTCTAGATGGGGAGAACAAAAGGACTTGAGTTCCCGTATTTCAGTAACTGAAAGGTCGCTGGTTTGAATCCCTGAGCTGACTAGGTGAAAAATCTGTCGATTTGCCTTTGAGCAAGGCACTTAACCATAATTGCTCCTGTAAGTCGCTCTGGATAAGAGCATCTGGTAAAATGTCAACCTGTTGACCGTTTAAATACTACTTGTTTTTTGACAACTCTTTGGATTTTACTGTGAACACTGACTATATTTTTAAGAAGGCAACGCAGTGATTTTATCTGCTCAGGAAGTTAAACAGCTTTGGTGTGAGCCGTCATAATCTTGAAATAGTGTACTAAAGTCTAGTAGAGAGTATTCTTTACTTCAACATGACTACATGTTACGGCAACCTGAGTGCCAAGAACAGGTCAAAACTGTCCAGAGTAGTATATATGGGCAGCAAGATAGTTGGTAAATCTCAAAGGCTGCTCAGTAACATGTACTGTATGAGCCGAGCACTCAGCGGAATGCACTAACTATTGCTAATGACCCCTCTCATCCCCTATTCCCAGAGTTTGAAATGCTCTCCTTTGGGAGGTGGTTCAGGATGCCGAGGACCTCTAAGAATATCTATAAAAAGTMATTTGTCCCAAGTTTCATTAGCATAGGTGCTTATAATGTTCATGGATCATGTAACGCTCGTCTTCCTCCTCTTCTGAGGAGGAGTAGTAGGAAGGATCGGAGGACCAATGCGCAGCGTGGTAAGTTTCCATATTTTAATAAAGCAAATAGAACACTGAACAAAAACAACAAAGTGAACGAACGAAAACGAAACAGTCTCGTATGGAAAAACACAGACACAGGAACACAGTAACAGGAACAATCACCCACAACCCACAATGACAAAACAGGCTACCTAAATATGGCTCCCAATTAGAGACAACGACTAACACCTGCCTCTGATTGAGAACCATATCAGGCCAAACACATAGAAACAGACAAACTAGACATACAACATAGAATGCCCACTCATATCACACCCTGACCAAACAAAACATAGAAACATACAATGCAAACTATGGTCAGGGNAGAGACAACGACTAACACCTGCCTCTGATTGAGAACCATATCAGGCCAAACACATAGAAACAGACAAACTAGACATACAACATAGAATGCCCACTCATATCACACCCTGACCAAACAAAACATAGAAACATACAACGCAAATTATGGTCAGGGCGTGACAGATCATGATGTACTGTATGTACATAGGAATTATTGAATCATGTAGATGACCAGGTGGCCTTCAATCTTTTAGACCAACGATGAAATGTATACTAACTTGAAACTGAACTTGCACTGTAGCCCTTTTGTGCTTTGTATACTTTATTTTAATTTATGGTGTTACTATTTTCTTTTTATCTATTTGCTAATTTTCCTACTTTTTAACTGCATTGTTGGGAAAGGGCTCGTAAGTAAGCATTTCACGGTAAAGTTCATACTTGTTGTATTCGACAGGTGACAAATAAAATGTGATTTGTTTTGATTTGATTTATTGATCTCGAGGATGCTGTGCTCCTGATGGTGTTTAATGTCTGCTTTAAGACAACTGTCCACATTGTGTGGTCAATAACGTTTTTCAAATTCTAATTAAGACACAATGTCAGGAGCGCTGTCTATCAGTATAGCAAATATAAATGTAACTAATCAGCTTTAATCTTAACTGTATGAGTAGATCTTTTAGAAATTTGGGGGGGACTATGGACTATATCTGTCTTGAGAAAGGTCCCCAAACGGAATGTTGACACAATAAACAATGTGCAGAGGTAATAATTGTTTTGTGGGATTTTTCTTCGGCTTATAGATGTGATGAGTTACAGGGCTATATTAAATTGGGAGATATAGGGTGGTAGAAAGGAAAGGCTTTTAGCCTGCAGTGACTCAATCTCCAGAAGCAGACCATCCGGCCCATGGCATGGTTGGTTCCCTCCGTTAACACTACATTATACCACAGCATTGTTGAATACTCGTTTCTGATTGGCTAAATGGACATTCTAAAATGTACATTAAAACCAGAAAATGGGACAGTTGTATTTGTATTTATTTATTTGTATTATGGATCCCCATAAGGCAGCAGCTACTCTTCCTGGGGTCATGCAAAATTAAGGTAGTTATACAATTTTAGAAACATGTGCCCTCAGGGCCCTACTCCACTACCACATACAGTGCCTTCAGAAAGTATTCAGTCCCATTGACTTTTTCCACATTTTGTTACGTTAAAGCCTTATTCTAAAATGGATTAAATACAAAAGAAATCTTCAGAAATCTACACACAATACCTCATAATGACAAAGCGTGAACAGGTATTTGGAAATGTTTAGAAATTTCTAAAAATAAAAAACAGAAATACTTTATTTACATAAGTATTCAGACCCTTTGCTATGAGACTCGAAATTGAGCTCAGCTGCATCCTGTTTCCATTGATCATCCTTGAGATGTTTCTACAACTTGATTGGACTCCACCTGTGGTAAATTCAATTGATTGGACATGGTTTGGAAAGGCACACATATAAAGTCCCACAGCTGACAGTGCATGTCAGAGCAAAAACCAAGCCATGAGGTTGAAGGAATTGTCCGTAAAGCTCAGAGACAGAATTGTCTCGAGGCACAGATCTAGGGAAGGGTACCCCAAAAAGGGTACCTGCTATATTGTGGATAAAGAGTTACCTGTCTAACAGAACACATAGGGTGTTCTTTAATGGAAGCCTCTCCAACATAATCCAGGCAGAATCAGGAATTCCCCAGGGCAGCTGTCTAGGCCCCTTACTTTTTTCAATCTTTACTAATGACATGCGACTGACTTTGAGTAAAGCCATTGTGTTGGCAGATGACTCAACACTATACATGTCAGCTACTACAGTGACTGAAATGACTGCAACACTTAAGAAAGAGCTGCAGTTAGTTTCAGAATGGGTGGCAAGGAATAAGTTAGTTATAAAAAATTCTAAAACTAAAAGCATGGTATTTGGGACAAATCATTCACTAAACCCTAAACCTCAACTAAATCTTGGAATGAATAATGTGTAAATTGAGCAAGTTGAGGTGACTGAACTGCTTGGAGTAACCCTGGATTGTAAACTGTCATGATCAAAACCTATTGATGCAACAGTAGCTATGATGGGGAGAAGTCTGTCCATAATAAAGCACTGCTCTGCTTTCTTAACAACACTATCAACAAGGCAGGTCCTACAGGCTCTAGTTTTGTCGCACCTGGACTAGTGTTCAGTCGTGTGGTCAGGTGCCACAAATTGGGACTTAGGAAAATTACAATTGACTCAGAACAGGGCAGCACAAAGTACTTGGGAAGCTAACATTAATGATATGCATGTCAATCTCTCATGGCTCAAAGTGGAAGAGAGATTTACTTTATCATTACTTGTTTTGGTAAGAAGTGTTGACAAGCTGAATGTACCAAGCTGTCTGTTTAAACTATGACTACATGGAACTCTATTCCACATCAGGTAACTGATGCAAGCAGTAGAATCAAATTTTAAAAAACTGGTCAAAATACACCTTATGGAACAGCGGGGACTGTGACACACAAAGGTACAGAGAAATGCATATGCACATAAGCGCTAGCACACACACTCTACACACACATACATTGTAATATTGTTGTATGGTGGTATTATACATTTTGTATTGTAGGTATGTAGTGGTGTAATAATGTTATATGATGTACTGTTTATCTTTTGTTTTATATGTAATGTAAGTGCCTTAATGTGTTCAGACCCCAGGAAGAGTAGTTGCTGCCTTGGCAGCTGCTAATGGGGATCCCTAATAAATACAAATACTTTCCTGAATTAAACAATACTGTACTCTACTCTACTGAATTAAACTATACTGTACTCTACTGTACTTTACTGTACTCTAATGAATGAAACTCTACTGTACTGTAAAGTACTGTACTCTACTGAATAAAACTCTACTGTCATGTACCATACCATACCATATTGTACTGTACTCCACTCTTCTGTGTTCTACTGTACTAAACTGTGCCATACTGTACTGTGAAGTTCAAACTAGACGTCTATGATTTGTTCAGATTTGGATCTGGTTCGCACCAACTAAATTTGTACTTGTTTGGGGGCGGAGCTCATTAGAATAATACCAAGCGTGCTTTGCAAGTGTTTGGTTTTAAATTTACATTTTGGTCATTCAGCAGACACCCTTATCCAGAGTAACTTACAGAATATGCATTCAACTAAGGTAGATAAACAAGAACATATCACATTCATAGCAAGAAAAATGTAACCGTTACTCAGAATGTTATCGTAGTTGAAGTGATATGTTGGTTTATTCACTATGTTGGATTGCTTTGAACATAATTGCTGACAATTTTAAAACATTTGAGAAAAAATACGTAAGTCCATGTGATTGATGAGGGCTAATAAGAATTTTATGTTGCAATCTTCAGTTGGCTCCTCTTTGCTATTAAGAGGTGTGAAAAATTATTATTGTGATATAATGCTTACTTAATTGAGAATGTATAGGAGTTTAACAGAATCAATGACTGGAAAATACACCTTTTCTATGTCTGGAAATATGTATTTTCAACATCTGGAAAATATTTAATTCAGCACCTAAAATGCACCCGATTTCAATGTCTGGAATTTTACATCTGAAAATGTATTTTAAATGTTCGAAAAATACATAATTTTGACATCCGGAAAATATTTATTTTTACCTTTTATTCAGCACCTAAAAACCACGTGATGTCAACGTCTGGGAAAAACTTCTAAAAGATGTCTTTTCAACTTACTGGGTATGGCTTACTGGGTATGGCCAAAACACTTCTCCCATATTGAACTGAGAGTGCTGAAATGCTTATACCCAATTTAAAGAAWCCTCTCTATCTTTCCACATACGTGCCCTGGAGCAGTGTGCCTCACCTCAGACCTCTGCTCAGACTCCCCAGTCAGCAGAGTCTATGTAAAGGCATGTTCCACTCTTTCACTGACAGAGGGGGTAAGATTTAAAGACTGTTAATGAAGGRAGGTCAGTTACACTGGTAGGGCTCGGTAGGCTCAAAGCCCTTGCTTTAGTTTAGTGCACCACCAGGCTGGTTCAAAGCCATTCTCTGGCTGTGTGTGTGTGTCTGTCAGGTCTTTCCCTCTCTGGCTCTGTGTAGTCAACTGGGTGGCTCAGAGAGAGAGAGAGAGAGTGGGAACCCTAGGATATCCCGGTGTCCCAGTAAACACATGGTATATAGTATACTGAACAAAAATATAAATGCAACATGCAACAATTTCAAAGATGTTGCTGAGTTACAGTTCATATAAGGAAATCAGTCAATTGAAACTAATTAATTAGGCCCTAATCTATGGATTTCACATGACTGTGTAGGGGTGCAACCATGGGTGGGCCTGGGAGGGCATAGGGCCACCCACTGGGGAGCCAGGCTCAGCCAATCAGAATTTGTTTTTTTTGTTTTCCCCAGCATAAGGTGCACCTGTGTAATGATCATGCTGTTTAATCAGCTTCTTGATATGCCACACCTGTCATGTGGGTGGATTATCTTGGCAAGGGAGAAAATGCTCATTAACAGGGGTGTAATAAAGTTTGTGCACACATCTGAGAGAAATAAGCTCTTTGTGTATAGAACATTTCTGGGATCTTTTATRTCAGCTCATGAAACATGGGACCAGCACTTTACATGTTATGTTTATATTTTTGTTCAGTGTAGATTCAGAGAGGGTAGGGGAGAGGTTGGAGGAAGGGTATGGGGTGCTTTAACCTTTTTGAGTCTGGGCTGATACTGTCGATGAGTGGGACTGTCAACAAAGAAGCAAGTGCTGCATTGGGTCTCTTTCACAGCTAAATCAATGGAATGTTTGTGTTATCCCTATTCACTTTGTAGTCTAGTGTTCTGATAACAGCCTAATCAATGACCTTTGAGAATGTGTTTGTGTGCCCCCTGTCAACGCACACTCAGAAGAGACTCCTAATGTTCTCCTTGTAGCAGCATAGCGCCCTAATAACCGATTGTGTCAGCGACCTCTCCCTGTGTCTCCATGAAGAAAGTTTGAGTAATGAACTCTTATCTCAGAGTTTTTGTATCAGAAAGACACACATACACTACGCTACGCTACTCCACTATATTCCTTGTTTTCATTGATTGCATTCGGGGTTTTTTTGTTCTTAGTTTTCTTTTGATTGAATTACCATTTGATTAGCCTAAGTTGGATTGATTACTTATTGTTTGAATTGTTTATTATTTCGAATTTTACCTTAATGATGTATTGAATAATGTACATTTCCTTTTAAACTGATTGAACGTTTTAAACTGTAATGAATTTAGGAAAAAACAAATAAATGGACCTTCATAAAGAAAGTTTTAGTAATTAACTATTATCTTAGAGTTACTGTCTCAGTGTGTGTGATGTGAAGACTCAAAGCCCTGAAAATCTSATAACTCTTTTCACAGTCTGCTCGGCTTCCAGAAGAATACAAATGTTAGTGTAGTTGATATACCAAGGAGTTTAAATGCATGAGTGTCTTTGGCAAGAAGCAAACTCTTTCTTATTGAAATAATGAAAAGCAAACTCTTTCTTATTGAAATAATGAATCCTTGACCCCTGTCACAGTGGGGTTCCCAAAAGGTACGGACTCTACAACAGACCCCCTCTACTAAGAGGTGATCTCACTCCCTCACTTACACTTAGGGGATCTTATTCGGACCCGCTAACCAACATAGTCTCAAGCTAGCTGTTTCAGTTCAATTATCCTTTAAGCATCTGTACTGTACAGTCTGCATAATAAATGACTTTACAAACTTCACAGTATACTTCATTCAAAGTGTACTTCATACTTTTACTTCATTCTCTGCCGCATAATAGAACATTGGCAGGGATRGGATATTTAATGTTCTGTACCTGGTTGGTACATACATTAGTTACTTTTGTTTTTACTTATCTGTGAATGACACATACTCTTTGAAGGGAAAGTGACCTTGTGAGTGTTCAAACAGGTGTGTGTCTTGTGTGTTTGTGTGTGTGTGTGTGCTCTTTGTGTGTTTAACCTCAGAAAATATATTTATTTTGCCTCAACTATCCCTTGTAACAGTAAATATGGTGCTTCTTTGTTAGTTCACTAGGACATTGTCAGGTAAAAATTTCTCCATATAGACAACAGTCAGACATGGAAATCCACCACATTTAAACCACTATTCCATTACTACCATACCAACATAAAACTATTACTTTAACCCATGTGTTTTACATCTTTCCCACTTCCTTTTTCTTTCCTTTACATTACGGACAAAAACTGCAATATATACATTTTTGGGCGACCCAATAAAATTCACAAAGAAATGTTAGTTGTAGATTTGTCATTCTCATTGAAAGCATGTCTAACAAGTGGTAGATCTGTTYTATGCCCGCTAATTCTACACTTCCCGTTCATAAAGGGTTAACTTCACAATTGTTCAATTTCTTATTCATCATCCCCATCAYCACCCCAACATCAACATATGTGAAAATGGTACTCTTATATGTTTTGTAGTAAAAAATAGACAGAGGAAGATAAGTACTCTCAATGACATCATCGGTGTGCGTCGTGTGATTTTGACCAATTGTGAGTATGCATTGTCTACTAATTGCCTACTAATTGGTTGATCATGTCATGAGAAACACTAACCTTTCTCTATCTTTTTTACTACAAAACATAGAAATGCACCATTTTCACATATGTTGATGTTGGAGGGGTGTGGCGATGATGAATATGAAGTCAAATTTTTTTGAATTTGCACTTTAAGTTTTGATTTTGGTCTTTTATTTTCAGTTTCGTACACCAGCTTCAAACAGCTGAAAATACAATATTTTCGATATTGAAAAGATATTTCAGATGTTTAGATGGTATGCTTGTTTTAGAATTGTATTAGAATTAGAATTGTATTAGAATTTTAGCAACCAGGAAATGGCGTTTCTGCACATTGTACCTTTACCTGATATTGGCTTATGGCTCTTTACTATCAAATTTTGTAGGATATATGTGCTTTSAGTTTGTCCCATTTATTTTCCAGCGATTGAACATTGGCTAACAGTACGGATGGCAAAGGCAGATTAGCCACTCGTCGCCTGATCCTCACAATGCACCCCGATCTCTTTCCGCAAAATCTCAGTTTCTTTCTCCAGCAAATGACGAGGATGAGGGCCTGTTCGGGTGTTTGGAGTATATCCTCCCCGTCCGACTCATGAAAGAAAATGTCTTCGTCCAATTCGAGGTGAGTATTCGCTGTTCTGATGTCCAGAAGCTCTTTAAGACACGGTAGAAGCAACGTTATGTACAAAATAAGATACAAACAATGCCTTTTTAATTTTTTTTTTTTTAAATAGCACGGTTGGTTAAGAGCCAATGAAACGGCAGCCATCCTCTCCGGCGCCATCTTAGAACCCTGACCTCTGTGTTTAAAGAGTGATTTATTGTCTTCCAGAAACACAGTAACATGGTTTTATGGCCATTACTGTAATCATAAAAATAAGGAATTATTACAAGCAAATGGACCCTGAAACTGGTCTGGTGTTGGCATCCTTCCTGAGTTGTGGAAAGAGGCTTTGGCTGCCACCCAACCTGAACATTATAGTGTAGCTCCCTAGCGGAGCTTTATAGCAGTCAGACCAGTCATATCGATCCATCTCACCATGTACTCTCTCTGCTCCCTGTGGTTGGCTCTCTTGGAAAACAGAGTGCTTTTAATGACATCACCAGTGCTTTTAATGACATCACCAGAGTCCAATTTATGTAAAGGGATGAAATAAAGGCTTTTATAGTATAGTGGCTCCCAAACCACAAATATATGGTACTATAGGACAATAATATCATAGTGGTTTCAAAACTTGTTTTCTTTGTGACCAACCTAAAGCATTTTTAAAAGTCCTTGTGAAACGCCATATAGATCAACTGTTTCTAACCACAAACTAGGCTTTACACGACTATTTGAGAAACTGTAAACTTGGTGTACTGTATGGTACAGCACAAAATCAAATATTTTTGTTGAAGCTCTTACACCCTCACTACTCCTCTTTGACCCCTACCCCCTAGACCTCCCTGTCCCTGGTCTGAATTCTCTTCATGGGGAGCTCTMACCCCGAGAGAGGAAGACTGAAAAAGAGGAGGAAGAGGAAAAGGAGCAGGATGTTGGGTATGAGGTCACTTCCTAACTAGAGGCRTTAATATAGACTTTGGGTATTGGTGGATGTATACGTTTGAATATAAAGTAGCTCATTAGGAATCAATGGAACAGCTTGGAGAACGTTTCCCTATTCTGATGTACCGTCTCATCACCCTATATCAGGGTTTCCCAAACTCGGTCCTCGGTACCCCAAGGGGTGCACGTTTTGGTTTCTGCCCTAGCACTACGTAGCTGATTCAAATGATCAACTAATCATCAAGCTTTTATCATTTGAATCAGCTGCTTTGGCATAGATAGTAGTAGATGGCAAATTAAACGGTAAACGAGTAGGTCAATTTCCGAATTATGCGGCACGTGGTCGTGGGGCCAGAAACCCCGAAGAACCCGAAGTATATGGGAAACGGCTCACGGGGCCACGATATAACTATACAGTGGGGCAAAAACGTATTTAGTCACGACCAAATTGTGCAAGTTCTCCCACTTAAAAAGATGAGAGAGGCCTGTAATTTCATCATAGGTACACTTCAACTATGACAGAAATTAGAAAAAAAATCCAGAAAATCACATGTAGGATTTTTTATGAATTTATTTGCAAATTATGGTGGAAAATAAGTATTTGGTCAATAACAAAAGTTTATCTCCATACTTTGTTACATACCCTTTGTTGGCAATGACAGAGGTCAAACGTTTTCTGTAAGTCTTCACAAGGTTTTCACACACTGTTGCTGGTATTTGGCCCATTCCTCCATGCAGATCTCCTCTAGAGCAGTGATGTTTTGGGCTGTTGCTGGGCAACACAGACTTTCAACTCCCTCCAAAGATTTTCTATGGGTTTGAGATCAGGAGACTGGCTAGGCCACTCCAGGACCTTGAAATGCTTCTTACGAAGCCACTCCTTCGTTGCCCGGGCGGTGGTTTGGGATCATTGTCATGCTGAAAGACCAGCCACGTTTCATCTTCAATGCCCTTGCTGATGGAAGGAGGTTTTCACTCATACATGGCCCCATTCATTCTTTCCTTTACACGGATCGATCGTCGCCTGGTCCCTTTGCAGAAAAACAGCCCCAAATGATGTTTCCACCCATGCTTCACAGTAGGTATGGTGTTCTTTGGATGCAACTCAGCATTCTTTGTTCTCCAAACACGACGAGTTGAGTTTTTACCAAAAAGTTCTATTTTGGTTTCACTGACCATATGACATTCTCCCAATCTTCTTCTGGATCATCCAAATGCTCTCTAGCAAACTTCAGACGGGCCTGGACATGTACTGGCTTAAGCAGGGGGACACGTCTGGCACTGCAGATTTGAGTCCCTGGCGGGCTAGTGTGTTACTGATGGTAGGCTTTTTACTTTGGTCCCAGCTCTCTGCAGGTCATTCACTAGGTCCCCCTGTGGGTTCTGGATTTTGTCTCACGTTCTTGTGATCATTTTGACCCCACGGGTGAGATCTTGCGTGGAGCCCCAGATCGAGGGAGATTATCAGTGGTCTTGTATGTCTTCCATTTCCTAATAATTGCTCCCACAGTTGATTTCTTCAAACCAAGCTGCTTACCTATTGCAGATTCAGTTCTCCAGCCTGGTGCAGGTCTACAATTTTGTTTCTGGTGTCCTTGACAGCTCTGGTCTTGGCCATAGTGGAGTTTGGAGTGTGACTGTTTGAGGTTGTGGACAGGTGTCTTTTATACTGATAACAAGTTCAAACAGGTGCCATTAATACAGGTAACGAGGTGAGGACAGAGGAGCCTCTTAAAGAAGAAGTTACAGGTCTGTGAGAGCCAAAATCTTGCTTGTTTGTAGGTGACCAAATACTTATTTTCCACCATAATTTGCAAATAAACTTCATTAAAAATCCTACAATGTGATTTTCTGGATTTTTTTTCTCATTTTGTCTGTCATAGTTGAAGTGTACCTATGATGAAAATTACAGGCCTCTCTCATCTTTTTAAGTGGGAGAACTTGCACAATTGGTGGCTGACTAAATACTTTTTTGCCCCACTGTATAGTCATGTGTTGTCGTGATGTGTATTGTCTATTCTCTCTCTCTCTCTCTCTGTCCTAAGAGGATCCCTGTGAGTAGGCCGAGGTCAATAGGAATAACATGTGTTCCAGTAAAGTTAGCTTCTTAGTGTTCAAAGCCAAGGTTGTCAACTGTACCCCAAAAAATGGAACGTAAATCACAGAAAATAGCTGTTGTGGTGGCAGCTGGAGAGAAGTACTTGGGTGTACGAGATTTTATTGCAGAGGATTTACAAGGTGTGCTGAACGATATCGTCCCATTCCTCCCAGAATGTCRGCCTGGTGTAGGATCAGATAGGGCCAAGTASTGGAATAGTGGTGAGGTTTTAATAGTCAGTCAACTCTTTATGTTTATGAGTAGGGCCTGGAGTTTTTCCTTGTCATGTCATGTGGGCATGAAAAACGTCCTGGCCCCATGAGTATTCAGTAAGTCATAACCATTGGTTATCCACTGTCTCATAAGCCTGATAGACATTACATTAGATAACTTCACTTGCGTGTGCATGCATGCGTCACAAACACACACGCACACACACAATGGAATTTGGTAGGCTCCAGCCCTTACTGTGCTGTGGACAGTGGATGATGGTCTATTACAGTACACATATAAAAGATAACAGAACAGGTGTTCCAGGTTATCTGTGTCAAATCGACACTTCCTTCCTCTCTGAGCCGTGTCTCTCAGCCAGCTGTGTCTTAGCCCCTATGATTAGGTCAGTAGTTCTCTCAATTGTTGAATTGGTATATAGTAGTCCCATATGTTTCACAGTATTGTAACGGTGGCTACACACAAAATAAATGGTTATTTGGAAAGAGTGATGGTTCTATGTGGAACCATAATGACTCAAAGAAACCTTTGAGCTCTTCAATGGTTCTTTAAAGTTCTCAAAAGGGTTATTTGCTCTTTTGTGACAATTCAAACGTAGGGGAGCGGCTCATTCTAATATTTTGGGGCGTGGTTCCGCAGAGCTCTTTTTGTGCAACCATTTGTGGGGTGTCATTCCAGTTTATGTAATGTGTTGTGGTATGCCATTTCATACAACAGGTGGGTCTAATCCTGAACACTGATTGGATAAAACCTCATTCTAGCCGGTGTCTATTCCACAAGTTATCGCTGGCGAAATGTATGATGTTAAAATACCTATTTACCCTATTCCATCTGACTGCGCAATCCACTGTCTCATCAGCCCAGCCAAGCAATTTATAAACTTGATCTCCACTATAAAAGCATCTAGACATTATCTCACATTTCTTTTAGACTAACATGTAGTTTCAACAGCGGAAATGTGTACAAACCTTGACATTTGAAACATTGTTTCAATATTCAAATTCGATCTCCAGCTGTCCCATAGTAATGAACCAGTCGGCACGAGACAGACAGGAAGGCAGCGTTTCTCAGCCAGTCAAAATCATGAATCAGCATCATTTTTATTGATATATTTAAAGAAATGTCAATTAAAAAAAGGTAAAACGAAGCGAAGTGGTTAGTTTGCAGTCTTTCCAGCTTCAGTTTGAAGTGATTGTGTTAGCTGTGTTGTTGACTAGCTCCTCTGAACAACAGTGTCCTGACGAGAGAGCACATTTTCTATGCCAGGCAAAATCGTGCCTCATTTGCTCATTGTTATGGATGTATCCAAATAAATGTCACTATAAAACAGCGTAAGCAAATGCAAATGCAGCTACTTTGCTGTTATTCTGACGTGACTGTAAGTTAGCAGTAGTTGGCTAGTTAGCAAGCAAGGGATAATAATGTTGCCAGCCAGTATGGCAATGTACCATTTAGAACGACTGGGTCGCATCTACTTTGTCTCGGGCCTAACAGCTCCCATGCCAATATATCCTTTGATGAGCTCACAGCTCTGACACTGATATGGAATGTGCGTGTGTGTGTGAGCGCATGCGTGCCTGTGGCATATTTCATCTGTAGACACGCCTGTAGAAAATCACTAATATCACTCTGCTGYTGTTGAAGAGTAAGGACTTGAAGTACTGTACAGTCTGTAAACTATTACTACTGTAAACTCGCAATATGGTGCCCACTTGCAATTCCCAAGCACTTTGGTAAAAGGGGGTAAAGTGCATTGAAGGGGTAGGGTGAGTAATCCCTGTAGCTAAGTAGTCTTGGGAGGGGGTAGGGGTACAGCGAGATTTAGTATCACCTGTTGTCTCCTTTCCTCTCTCTTTTGATCCATTGTAGTTCCCCAGCTGAGGTATGCTCTCAGTACAGACCTGAGTCTAAGGGTGGATCACGTTTCTAAGAGAGAATGTGTAAGATACCCTGTGTGGGAAGGAGCCTCTGCCTGTCGTGCTGTTGGTGACAGCTTGGGTTTCACTGTTGAGAGTGGTGGCCTTTGTTAGTGTGGCATGATGAATAATTGTAACGTACAGTCATACTGTAGGAGAGAGAGAGGGAGAGAAAGAGAAAGACAGGGAGAGAAAGAGTATGGATACATAGTTATGTTATGGAGAGCAGGAGTGGGGAAGACAGCTGTACACCAGCTGTACACTCCTTCTGGGAGTTGCCATTACAGTTAGAGGGGACCACTGTTATGAAGCAGATCCACAGCCAAACACCAACCTCTCTTAAACATGTTTACATTTAACCAAGAGGGGAGGCAGTACTGTATATGAACAGGGAGGGGGAGAGGATCTACAAGTACAACAAGTGATAACGTGATGGAGAGAGTGAAACAACCATTTATTCTCGATCGATTTACTCTTCTTCACTCTCACTCCATCTTCTTTTGCCTTCTTTTGGCAGATTCCCTAATTATTGACTGCACAGGAATGTGCTTTAGCCCTGGGTTTACTCTCAAAGGAGCGAGGTGCTGGGCTGGTAGGGGGTGGTGGGGGTAAAGGAGTGGGAGGSTAGGGCTAACCCAGGAGAAAAGAGGGGGAGCTGGGGTCAGCCCCTGCTTTGTAGTGGCAGTGGCCTCTGTTTAACTGAGATTAGTAGCTGACCTGTCCTCTGTCCTTCTGAGAACATGAGCCTTCAGAGATGCCATCTTCCATTTCACAGCACCGAGCACCATTGACCATTGACCATTTGGGACACACTGATTCAGAACACTGGCTCAAATAACGTTATTATTAATTATTGAGAGGATGCCCTGAGGATGCTGATGTTTTATTCCAAAGCAAAAGTSACACCACAGAGATGCATTATCACCAGATTAGTCTTTATTGGGTGATTAGCTGTAAAGCCAGTTGATATTGTGGGATTATCTCTAGGGTTCCTTCCTAATACGTATACACTCTAACATCTGACCCTGTGTAATCCCTGTGAAGTGTCAGATTACCAAACATCTGAAAATTAGCTGATTGAGCAGAGGGCACTGCCGCCCTTTCTCTACACAAACGCAATACACACGCACCCGGACAATACACACACACACACACAYACAYATTTATCAAAAGAGAAAGCTGAGGACTGGGGATTTGAAAAGTTGAGGAGGATGAGAGACCCACGGTATAGGCGCGGACCGCACAGAGACGTCAAAGAGTGTTTCAAATATCGTCATTTAAATTTTTTTTTAACCTAAAATATTTAATAACATTTATAGTAAAATATTATGGGGAATGGAAATGAGAGGGCTACTTACACTGTGTYGGGAAAGGATCACAGCAGTGATTGAATGAGGGTACGAGGCATGAGGTGAGGTGGTCAGAGGCTTCAGTGCAGRACAGGCTCATCATGGCTGGAGGGTTTTGGAGAAGAGCTCAACTCATTCACTGAGGGCAGGATTTGACTGGGAAGACAAAAATCCATAACTCAACCAGGGGTTGGAACCGGTTCAGAGAACAGAACCAAAAACCAAATAAAATTGAGGACCGGAAACAGAAACCGGAACAAAAGTGATCAAATCTTGAGAACCGGTTAATAATGTWATTTTTTTGTTCAGAAATATTCAACATTTCTACTATATTATTCTGTAATTCAGTGTAGTTATAATGCTAGTTATAGCATAAACACATTCCAATTCAAGTCATGATGTTCAGCGYTTCAAGCCAAGCCCCCTCCATGCCCACCCCTTTCTCTCGCTCGCTCCCCACCTGGGAAATTTCAGTTGCATCTCGCGCCTGCACTTACCTGCCTGCACAAGCACATAAACAACTATTTTACCCGTTCCACAGCAAGCTGCACTATCGGCGCAAATTGGTGGAGTATATTAATTAGTTGAATGTAAAAACAATGTTGATTTCACAGGTTAAAAAATTTACTAAAAGAAGGTATATGAACCGTAACTTTTAGGGGGTTTGAACTGGTTCAGAACTTAATCTCTGGTCAGAACATCGGAAAGGWGTTCTGCTCAGAACGGAAAGATTGTGAATGTTGTTTTTTTACCCCTGAACACAGCACATTTCGACAGATGAGCTAAGAATGAGTTACTCCAAGCAAAGAGTAAAATCATTGATGTGTATATGTAATAATTCGATTGTGTTAGCTGCTAGTCTACTATGGTATTTATCCAAACATGAGGGGGCTACTTACACAGTGCTGGGAAGGGATTACAGCAGTGATTGAATGAGGGTATGAGGTATGAGTTGAGGTGGTCAGAGGCTTGATTTCAGTGCAGGAAAGGGGTTGAGGTGTTCAGAGGCTTGATTTCAGTGCAGGAAAGGGGTTGAGGTGTTCAGAGGCTTCAGTGCAGGACAGTTTCATTATAGATGAAGAAGAGCTCAACTCTTCCACGAAAGGCCGGACAGGATTTTACTGGGAAGACAAAAAACAATAACACAACAGAGTTAGACAAAATAGCTATGAATGCGTTAGTTCAAGCAAGGAGTAAAATCACATTAATGTGTAATAATGGGATTGACTCTACATACAGAAGAACGTTCCCTCTCACCGTGGCCCCTAAAAGCCAACTCTTACATGCCCAAAATTGCAGTAGTGTCGACAAGCTGCTTGAGACAATCTGTTACTTCTTACCTTGTCGTTGTGTTGCACAGTTTGAATACGCAGACCTTTGTCCATTACGTTATCGAAGCAACTTTTTGTGGGCAATGAAAGGGTTTTTCCCCCCAAAAAAATCCACTACATTGTTGTTAGAGTAAAAACTGCACTCTGGTAGCTAGCTAGCTACTTGCTATTGAAGTTAGCAAGGAAAATTGAAATAAATGATCACTTTCAC